>NC_092334.1:627065000-627307500 GCF_046630445.1 Rutidosis leptorrhynchoides
ACAGCCCGCGGTGTTACTACGACGGCGTAAATCCGGTTTTACGGTGTTTTTCGTGTTTCCAGGTTTTAAATCATTAAGTTAGCATATCATATAGATATAGAACATGTGTTTAGTTGATTTTAAAAGTCAAGTTAGAAGGATTAACTTTTGTTTGCGAACAAGTTTAGAATTAACTAAACTATGTTCTAGTGATTACAAGTTTAAACCTTCGAATAAGATAGCTTTATATGTATGAATCGAATGATGTTATGAACATCATTACTACCTTAAGTTCCTTGGATAAACCTACTGGAAAATAGAAAAATAGATCTAGCTTCAACAGATCCTTGGATGGCTCGAAGTTCTTGAAGTAGAATCATGACACGAAAACAAGTTCAAGTAAGATCATCACTTGAAATAAGATTGTTATAGTTATAGAAATTGAACCAAAGTTTGAATATGATTATTACCTTGTATTAGAATGATAACCTATTGTAAGAAACAAAGATTTCTTGAGGTTGGATGATCACCTTACAAGATTGGAAGTGAGCTAGCAAACTTGAAAGTATTCTTGATTTTATGTAACTAGAACTTGTAGAATTTATGAAGAACACTTAGAACTTGAAGATAGAACTTGAGAGAGATCAATTAGATGAATAAAATTGAAGAATGAAAGTGTTTTTAGGTGTTTTTGGTCGTTGGTGTATGGATTAGATATAAAGGATATGTAATTTTGTTTTCATGTAAATAAGTCATGAATGATTACTCATATTTTTGTAATTTTGTGAGATATTTCATGCTAGTTGCCAAATGATGGTTCCCACATGTGTTAGGTGACTCACATGTGCTGCTAAGAGCTGATCATTGGAGTGTATATACCAATAGTACATACATCTAAAAGCTGTGTATTGTACGAGTACGAATACGGGTGCATACGAGTAGAATTGTTGATGAAACTGAACGAGGATGTAATTGTAAGCATTTTTGTTAAGTAGAAGTATTTTGATAAGTGTATTGAAGTCTTTCAAAAGTGTATAAATACATATTAAAACACTACATGTATATACATTTTAACTGAGTCGTTAAGTCATCGTTAGTTGTTACATGTAAGTGTTGTTTTGAAACCTTTAGGTTAACGATCTTGTTAAATGTTGTTAACCCAATGTTTATAATATCAAATGAGATTTCAAATTATTATATTATCATGATATTATCATGTATGAATATCTCTTAATATGATATATATACATTAAATGTCTTTACAACGATAATCGTTACTGATAATGCTAAAAACGAACATATATTTCATAGCATTATTCCTCAAGAAAGACAAGCTTTTAGTTGCAATTGTTCTATTTACAAGTGATATTCGTTTAAATAATAAAAGGTGAAGACAAAAGACAGATTCGACGATTTGAAGACGCAAACGACCAAAAAGCTCAAAAGAACAAAAGACAATCAAAAAGGTTCCAATTATTGATAAGAAACGTCTCGAAATCACAAGAGTACAAGATTCAAAACGCAAAGTACAAGATATTAAATTGTACGCGAGGACGTTCGAAAATCCGGAACCGGGACTAGAGTCAACTCTTAACGCTCGACGCAACGGACTAAAAATTACAAGTTAACTATATATATAAATATAATATAATATATAATTAATTATATTAATTATATATATATTATATATTTAAAACCGTCGGCAGCAGGAAACTCCAAGGGTGTAAAATGAAAATACCTCTCCGCGACTCGCGGAGTTTGAAGGGCTTTTTGCCGCGAGTCGCGGAGCCCCAAAAATCATTCCTGGCTATAAATCAACCCGAATTCTGATCAAAATATTATCATTTTTTTCTTCTCTTCATACGAAGTAATATATATTTATATTTATAATTTATATTTTAATTTTAATTATAATTCTAATAATAAGGGTATGTTAGCGAATGTTGTAAGGGTGTAAGTCGAAATTCTGTCCGTGTAACGCTACGCTATTTTTAATCATTGTAAGTTATGTTCAACCTTTTTATATTAATGTCTCGTAGCTAAGTTATTATTATGCTTGTTTAAAACGAAGTAATCATGATGTTGGGCTAATTACTAAAATTGGGTAATTAGGCTTTGTACCATAATTGGGGTTTGGACAAAAGAACGACACTTGTGGAAACTAGACTATGGGCTATTAATGGGCTTTATATTTGTTTAACTAAATGAAAGTTTGTTAATGTTAATATAAAGATTTACAATTGGGCGTCCCTATAAATTACCATATACACTCGATCGGACACGATGGGCGGGGTATTTATATGTACGAATAATCGTTCATTTAACCGGACACGGGAATGGATTAATAGCCACTAGAATAATTAAAACAGGGGTGAAATTACATTCAAGGGTAATTGGTGTAATTGTTAACAAAGTAGTAAAACCTTGGTTTACACGCAGTCGATAACCTGGTGTATTCATTAAACAAAGTATTAAAACCTTGTTACAATTCGAATCCCCAATTAGTTGGAATATTTATCTTCGGGTATAATAATAATTTGACAAGGACACTTGCAATTTATATTTATGACTGATGGACTGTTATGGACAAAAACCAGACGGACATATTGAATAATCCAGGACAAAGGACAATTAACCCATGGGCATAAAACTAAAATCAACACGTCAAACATCATGATTACGGAAGTTTAAATAAGCATAATTCTTTTATATCATATTTTATTTCCTTTATTTTATATTTAATTGCACTTCTAATTATCGCACTTTTATTTATTGTTATTTCATTTTATCGCACTTTTAATTATCGTACTTTTTAATTATCGCAATTTAATTTTTATCGCATTTTTATTATTCGCAATTTCATTATCGTTATTTACTTTACGCTTTAATTTAAAGTCTTGTATTTATTTTATATTTTACATTAGGTTTTAACTGCGACTAAAGTTTTAAAATCGACAAACCGGTCATTAAACGGTAAAAACCCCTCTTTATAATAATAATATTACTTATATATATATTTGTATTTTTATAAAAGTAAACTAATATAGCGTTGAGCTTTGCTTAAAGATCTCCCTGTGGAACGAACCGGACTTACTAAAAACTACACTACTGTACGATTAGGTACACTGCCTATAAGTGTTGTAGCAAGGTTTAAGTATATCCATTCTATAAATAAATAAATATCTTGTGTAAAATTGTATCGTATTTAATAGTATTTCCTGCTAAAATTATAAACTATTTTATATACACCTCGTTCGACATCAAGTATTTTTGGCGCCGCTGCCGGGGAGTCCTATCTTAAAAGCCGGAAGCGAAACGCTAATAAAAAAAAAAAAAAAAAGATTTTTATTTACTTTTATTAAAAGTCGTTTTTGTAAAAATTACGTTTTAATCATTCAAAAATATAAAAAGAAAAACAAAAATATAAGTATTTTTAGGATTTTGTTAAATATTTAAGTTTTATAAGTTTCTTTATCTTTATTTTAATTTATAAAAATATAAATTTTATTAAAAATCGTTTATTTAAATTAAAAAAAGAAAACAGAAAATAATAAAAAAAAAATAAATAAAGAAAACGCGTAAAAGTGAAACCTGTCAACTGTTTTTCTGAACCCCGCGACTTGCGGGGTTTTCCTCTTTATTTGCCGCGACTCGCGGAGGCCCTCTGACACACGGACAAAACCCTAATCACGGGGTTTTAATTTATTATTATTATTATTAATTACTTAATTATTATTATTATTATTAATTTTAGTTTTATTTTTACTTTTTACTTTATATTTATGTATTTTGTTTAATTAGTTTTATTAAATTATAAAATTAGTAGTTTTATTAAATAAATAATATAAAAATAATATTTTTTATAAAAATTGTACTTTTTACAACTTTTTGTATATTTTTATATTTTGTACCTTTTTAATCGTTGTAGCGTAATATTTGTATTTTTTTTAGCTCATATTTAATTTTAAACTTAGTTTTTGCTATAGTTATTTTTACTCCTATATTTTTGGGCTTTGCCGTAGAATTCCTTAAGTGCCTTTTCTTTAGACTAAGATTTAGGTGCTTTAGAATTTTGCGACGCCTTTTTAAGTTTTAGTTTCTTTTTAAGTTATTTCCATTTGGGATTTAGTTTTTCCTGTAAGCTTTAATATTTTTAGAGACCTTTTACTATGTATCAATTATCATTCCAATTAGTAATTTCAATTTGCGATTATAATTTTAAGTTAGTTGTAGTAATAAGGTTAAATTAGTTAAGTATTTTTAAGTTTTTATAAGTTTCTTTTATTTTTCCGTCACCTTTTATTTTTCAACCATTTTTTTTTCTTTTTCGACATTTTTTGACGCGCAATCTTTTTCTCTCTTATTTCTCGCCATTCTAGTTTTTAGGACTTAGAATTTTATTCTACTTCTTATCTAAATTTCTTAAAATTACGAAAATTTATTTTGAGTGGTTAAATTGATAGACATCAAAATTTTCTGGTTCGTAGTAATAGTTGGATTTGTACGTGGACCGGGTTATTGGAGCCAAACAGTCCTCAATTATATTGAGACCAAACGAATCCTGCCCCTCTGCTGCATCTTTTGGCTATTCGAAACGTGGGCAAAATCAGAAAAGTCTATTGATTGGATAACTTATTATAATTTTTCTTTCCTTTTAAAAACTAATAGGATATTCTGTGAATGCACCGAGCAAGACGTTCATCACCTTTTGTACGTTCACCACCTGTAACTCGATCAAGACATCGTTTAACAAATATAACCGCCGTTGATTTTTCTTTAGAATCGTCATCCAGTCGACCAAGTACTTCAGTTCAAATTACCGATAATCCATTTTTTGAAACAAACCTCACAATTGAGAATCCAGAAAATATTCAGGAACGGTTCATAGATCCTGAACCATTAAACTTTCCTCCGGAACCACCAATCATTCAAACAGAGATTGTTGAGGAACGAACTATTAAATCTGAATCATCTAGTGATACCGATTCAACAAATTCAATTATGGAGAATCTGGAACCTTTAAGTATGGAAGACCGAATGAGAGCTAAACGCACTGGCCAAGGTCACGCAATTACTCATCCAGACATTAATGCGCCAGATTATGAAATCAAAGGACAAATTCTACACATGGTGACTAATCAATGCCAATTTAGTGGTGCGCCGAAGGAAGATCCAAATGAACATCTACGTACCTTTAATAGGATCTGCACACTATTTAAAATACGAGAAGTGGAGGATGAACAGATATATCTCATGTTATTTCCCTGGACTTTAAAGGGAGAAGCCAAAGATTGGTTGGAATCGTTACCTGAAGGGGCGATCGATACATGGGACGTTTTAATTGACAAATTTCTTAAACAATTCTTTCCTGCATCTAAAGCCGTAAGACTTCAAGCAGAAATTGTTACGTTCACACAGAAACCAAATGAAACTCTATATGAGGCATGGACAAGATATGGAAAGTTATTAAGAGGATGTCCGCAACATGGTTTAGACACCTGTCAAATAGTACAAATATTCTACCAAGGATGCGACATCACTACAAGAAAAGACATAGATATAGCAGCTGGTGGTTCTATTATGAAGAAAACCGAAACTGATGCTTACAAAATTATTAATAACACTGCTTCCCACTCACATGAGTGGCACCAAGAAAAAGATATCATTAGATCATCTAAAGCAGCTAGAGCCGATTCTAGCCATGACTTAGATTCCATTTCAGCAAAGATAGATGCTTTCGAGAGACGAATGGAAAAGATGACTAAAGATATTCATGCTATACGAATTAGTTGTGAGCAGTGTGGAGGACCACATTTGACAAAAGATTGTCTAAACATTGAATTAACAATGGAACAAAGAGAGAATATTTCATACATAAACCAAAGGCCTGGAAATAATTATCAGAATAATTATCAACCGCCAAGACCGATTTACAATCAAAACCAGAATTATAACCGAAATATTCCATACAATAACCAACAAGGTCCTAGCAATCCACAATTATCCAATAATACTTACAATCAGCAAAGACCGAATTTTCAAAACAAACCACCACAACAAACCGATGATAAAAAGCCGAATTTAGAAGATATGATGACGAAGCTAGTTGAAACTCAAACGCAGTTTTTCACATCTCAAAAACAAACCAATGAACAAAATGCTCAAGCATTTAGAAATCAACAAGCTTCTATTCAAAATCTGGAACAAGAAGTAAGTAACCTAGCAAGGTTAATAGGTGAAAGAAAACCGGGAAGTTTACCTAGTGATACGAACGCTAACCCCCGGAATGAAACAGCTAAAGCTATTACCACAAGAAGTGGTACAACACTTAAACCACCTGAAATACCTGTAACTTCTGATGAAACTATTCCTACTTCACAAGAACCACAACCTGATCAAGATAAGGAAAAAGAACCGGTAGTTGAAAAGGTTAATGAAGATAACACAGTTAAGGCTAAACCTTATGTTAAACCATACCAACCACCACTTCCTTACCCGAGTAAAATGAAGAAGGAAAAACTTGAAGCCGAGCAATCCAAATTCTTGGATATGTTTAAACAGATAAATGTAAATCTTCCTTTCATTGATGTAATTTCAGGAATGCCAAGGTATGCTAAATTCTTGAAAGATCTAATCACGAATAGAAAGAAAATGGAAGAACTCTCGGCTGTTACTATGAATGCTAATTGTTCAGCAGTGCTGTTGAATAAGATACCAGAAAAACTATCTGATCCAGGAAGTTTCACAATTCCATGTTTTCTGGGTAGTCTTAGTTCAATAGAAGCATTGGCAGATTTAGGTGCTAGTATAAATCTAATGCCGTATTCACTATACGCTAAACTAGACCTTGGAGAATTGAAACCAACCAGAATAAGCATACAACTAGCCGATAGATCAATAAAATATCCTAGAGGGATAATGGAGAACATGCTAGTTAAAGTTGGTACTTTAGTATTCCCAGTAGATTTTGTTGTTTTGGACATGGAAGAAGATTCTCAAGTTCCTCTCATATTAGGAAGACCATTCTTAAACACGGCTAAAGCAATGATAGACGTGTTCGGTAAGAAACTGACCCTAAGTATAGAGGATGAGAGTGTTACCTTTTCAGTGGATAGAGCCATGCAACAACCACAATCTGCAGATGATACATGCTATTATATTCAAACTATAGATGCACATGCAGAATTATTAAAAGAATTTCCAGAATTACAAGGAACAGGAGAATGTTCTTTAGGAGAAGGAAATGAACCAATTGATGAAGCTGAAATGTTAGCTACACTTATAGCTAATGGATATGAACCAACAACAGAAGAAATTCAATTGCTAAAAGAAGAAGACAGATATCGATATAAATCATCGATAGAAGAACCTCCGAAATTAGAGTTAAAGCCACTTCCAAACCATTTGGAATACGCTTATTTACATGGTGAATCTGAATTACCTGTAATAATATCGTCTTCTCTTACTGAAAATGAGAAATCACAACTCATTTCTGTGTTGAAAGCTCATAAACCAGCCATTGCATGGA
Source organism: Rutidosis leptorrhynchoides (assembly GCF_046630445.1). Classification (NCBI taxonomy): domain Eukaryota; kingdom Viridiplantae; phylum Streptophyta; class Magnoliopsida; order Asterales; family Asteraceae; genus Rutidosis; species Rutidosis leptorrhynchoides. The sequence goes on from NC_092334.1 coordinate 627,072,508, forward strand.
AGATTCATGATATTAAAGGAATAAGTCCTTCGTATTGCACACATAAAATCCTTATGGAAGAAGGTCATAAAACGTATGTGCAACACCAACGAAGACTAAATCCTAATATGCAAGATGTAGTTAAAAAGGAAATTATTAAACTACTAGATGCAGGTTTAATATATCCAATTTCTGATAGTCCATGGGTAAGCCCAGTTCAATGCGTGCCTAAGAAGGGTGGCATGACTGTCATCACAAATGAGAAAAATGAGCTTATTCCTACTAGGACTGTAACAGGATGGCGTGTATGTATTGATTATAGAAAATTAAATGACGCCACCAGAAAAGATCACTTTCCCTTACCTTTCATAGATCAAATGTTGGAAAGATTAGCCGGAAATAGTTACTATTGTTTTCTAGATGGATTTTCCGGATATTTTCAAATTCCAATAGCACCCGAAGATCAAGAGAAAACCACATTCACGTGCCCTTATGGTACTTTTGCTTACAAACGCATGCCATTTGGACTTTGCAACGCCCCTGCAACCTTTCAAAGGTGTATGATGGCGATTTTTCACGACATGATAGAAGAATGTATGGAAGTATTCATGGATGACTTTTCAGTCTTCGGTGATACATTTAAATCATGTCTAGTTAATCTGGAACGAATGCTAATTAGATGCGAAAAATCAAATCTAGTACTTAATTGGGAGAAATGCCATTTCATGGTTAAAGAAGGCATAGTTCTTGGACATAAAATTTCAAAAGAAGGAATTGAAGTGGATAGAGCTAAAGTAGATGTAATTGCTAAACTTCCACATCCCACCAATGTTAGAGGAGTTAGGAGTTTTCTAGGGCATGCCGGTTTTTACCGACGTTTCATAAAAGATTTTTCTAAAATTGCCACTCCTATGAATAAACTCCTAGAAAAGGATGCGCCATTCATCTTTTCAGATGAATGTATCAAATCTTTTAATATTCTTAAAGAAAAACTCACTAATGCACCGATCATGATAACACCAAATTGGAATCTACCATTTGAACTAATGTGCGATGCAAGTGATTTTGCAATGGGAGCCGTTTTAGGACAAAGGATTGAAAAACGATTTCAACCTATATATTATGCTAGTAAGACATTACAAGGAGCACAAACGAACTATACAACTACTGAAAAAGAACTCCTTGCTATTGTCTTTGCTTTTGACAAATTTCGATCATATCTCGTTCTAGCAAAAACGGTGGTCTATACCGACCATTCTGCTCTTAGATACCTATTTTCAAAACAAGATGCTAAACCAAGATTAATCCGTTGGATTTTACTCTTACAAGAGTTTGATATTGAAATCCGAGATAAAAAAGGAGCAGAAAATCTCGCCGCTGATCATCTTTCTCGTCTTGAAAATCCCGAATTAGAAGTTTTGAATGAATCAGCCATACAAGACAACTTTCCTGATGAATATCTATTGAAGATAGATTATAAAGAAATCCCATGGTTTGCAGACTATGCAAACTACTTAGTTTGTGGATTCCTTGAAAAAGGATTATCGTACCAAAGACGAAAGAAATTCTTCAGTGATATAAAACACTATTTCTGGGAAGATCCACATCTGTTTAAAAGTTGTCCCGATGGAATAATACGCCGATGTATATTTGGAGATGAAGCTAGTAAAATTTTAAACCATTGTCACACAGGACCAACAGGAGGGCATTATGGGCCTCAACTAACAGCAAGAAAAGTTTATGAAGCTGGATTCTATTGGCCTACAATTTACAAAGACACACACCTTCTTTGCAAATCCTGTGATGCATGTCAAAGGGCCGGAAAAATAAGTCAACGTGATGAAATGCCACAAAATGTCATCCAAGTATGTGAAGTATTTGACATTTGGGGTATTGACTTTATGGGTCCATTTCCAAAATCTCATAATAATCTATATATACTCGTAGCCATTGACTATGTATCTAAATGGGCGGAAGCACAAGCTCTCCCAACTAACGATGCACGAGTTGTAGTAAACTTTTTAAAACGTCTTTTTGCAAGGTTTGGAACACCGAAAGCTTTAATAAGTGATCGGGGTACTCATTTTTGTAATAATCAACTTGAGAAAGTTCTTAAAAGATATGGAGTAACTCATAAAATCTCCACCGCATATCATCCACAAACAAGTGGACAAGTTGAAAATACAAACCGAGCTTTAAAACGTATTCTAGAGAAAACCGTAGGATCAAATCCGAAGGAATGGTCCATTAAATTGGAGGATGCACTCTGGGCTTTTAGAACAGCCTACAAAACTCCAATTGGAACCACACCTTTTAGACTTGTTTATGGAAAAGCATGTCATCTTCCAGTAGAAATTGAACACAAAGCATTTTGGGCTTTGAAGACATGTAATCTTGATTTACATGAAGCCGGACGTCTACGATTAAGTCAACTAAACGAATTAGAAGAATTAAGACATGAAGCATACGAAAATTCGTTAATCTATAAAGAAAGAACGAAGAAATGGCATGATAAAAGAATCAGAAGTTCAAAAGAATTTAAAGAAGGAGACAGAGTTCTTCTTTTCAATTCACGATTCAAGCTATTTCCTGGAAAATTGAAATCAAGATGGTCTGGACCATTCATAGTCAAAAGAGTTTTCCCATACGGAACGATAGAATTAATAAATTCAAATGGGATTGAATTTAAAGTTAATGGTCACAGAGTTAAACATTACATACATGGTCCGATGGAAGTCGACAACGAAGTTAATCACAATTTCGACACCACAGCTAACTAAGTGTGGGGAGAATCAAGTCTTTAAAGGATAATATGTATTTCTGTTAGAGTTAGATTGTCTGTTTTCGTGAAGTTCTCGAAAATGGAACACGTATGGTCTTTCCCTAGCAGACCCTAAAGAACTAGTCTTCTCCCCCCATTCTGAATTTTTATTTTTTTAGGTTTTTACAAAATGAAGACTGCCTGTGAACTAAACCATGGTCTAATGCTACATGCTTTGATCACTAAAAGAAATAATGACATACTACCGAGTGAATTAGTATCAGTAATCAGAGAAAGAATGGACGGAGTTAGAAAAGGATCCAGATGCGAAGATAATAAGTTACAATTTGGTAAAGGAAAATCAAAATCCGCAGCGAAAAGAAGAGCACGACACCTAGAAAAATGTCACAAATGCGGAAAATGGTCACATGAAGGTAAATGTTCAAATAATCAAACCTATTCAAATACCGAATTTGTTACTTTATGCAGAGAAGGACCGTTCATATGTTTAGAAGAAAAGACAATGAATGCTCGAGGTTACGCCTATGCAGCCATGGAAAACCAATTAAACCGACTATCTTATGAATATAATAGATCATATAACTAAGAAATCTATTTCACAGGTATGTCTGTACAGTTTTTATTTTTATTTTTAACCTTTTGATAATAAACGCTAATTTGTTCGCTAAAAAGTATTAAATTGGTATTAAATAAAATTAGGTTTGGCGACCGAAATTATTGATATCGTTCAAAAATTTATTACATCACTGCGAAATTTAACGTTTATTCTTAAGGTATAAATATCTTTAATCAATCAACCCAAAATATTTCAAAAATTCGTCATGAGTTAAATTAGGTCTTGGAACCGAAATTACTTTACCGAAAAGAGGGGCGCATATTTTTGATAATATTTGATTGATTAAAGTGGGATAAAAAAACAAAAAGATTTTTAATTTTATTTTTTTTACCATGTTTTTAAAATTAATATTTAAATCTTAAATTAATATTGTAAACCTTGTAAAAACAATATTTTTAAAATTGTAAATATTTGAAAAATTAATATAAGTTTGGTATGAATTTATGAATTTTTAAATTAAGTTTGGTGTGAATTTTTAAGTTTTAAAATATGAAATTTTAATTTTATGCATTTTAAATTTTGAGTTTGGTGTGAATTTTTAATTTTAATTTTATATTTAAGTTGTGTGAATTTAAAAACAAAAATTTACTTTATCTCATTAAGTTAAGAATATGATTTTTAAAATTCGTCGTAAGTTGAAGACTAGGTCTTTGAACCGAAATTGCTTTACCCGAGGGAGGGACGAGAACTTTTATTATCATTATTTTTAATCTTATTGATTTAAAGTATGCCAAAAACATTAAAAAAACCCAAAAATCTTAGCTTTTAAAACAATCGCTACAAAAAGACAAATTTTAAAATTTTGTCGAGGGACGGACTAGGACATCGATCCGAAACGACCTCGTCCTAAATAACAAGGGAAACAAAATTTTAAAATTAATTTCTTAATTGTTTTATAAGTTAAAGATTATAAAAAAAAAAAAAAAAAAAAAAAAAAAAAAATAACTCCGCGACTCGCGGAGTTTTAAGTTAAAACCTCCGCGACTCGCGGAGGGACCAAATTACAGAAAAAAATAAAACAGCTGCACACGATCAGTCACTCCCACACACACAAAACACAGAAAAAAAAACTGCGAAAAAGAGCTCGAGAAAACCCACGAAAATCATCCCAAAAACTCGATTTTTCACCGTTAATCTTCAAATTTTTCACTACAATCATGTTGAGAAGGATGATATCTAGGAACTACTCAAGAAAACAGGTACAATTACACCCCAAATCACCTTTAAATCCGAATTTTAGTGTGTTCTTGAGCATATTTTCATAATTTGAATTTGGTTAATTTTTAGTGTAATTAGTGTTAAATTGTTAGTATATTATGCATGTATAACCTAGATTGATGCTTGTTAACATGATTTGAAGCCAAAAACTTCAAAATCTTTAGAATCTAGGGTTTGTGTTCTTGAGCAATTTGGGGCTTTTTGATATAAACAGGTTATGGCCGATTTTTGTCATGAATTGTTGCTAAATTGAGTAGTGTAACATGTCTAGGTAGTTAAATGATCCAAACTTTGAACCTAAACATGATTTTGAGAATTAAAGTGGACTTTTTCAAGTCCAAAATTCATGAACTTGATTTTTGAAAGATAATGCCATTTGAGACTTGTTTATTTGCTAGTAATGATTATTTTGACATGTTATTTGAGTTGAATGCTTATGAACTTGGCGAAAATTTTCGTATATGCTTATTTGAAAAAGTGTAGATTTGATAAAAATGTGAAAATAAGCTTAAGTTTGATATAAATTGATAATGTCATTGTAATTATTTTGATTGATGATTTTGCTGACACTAATGCATACTTGGATGCACAAAATTTGTGTTTGATGTGTTTTGCAGAATGAAAGGGGTGAATCTTCATCCCAAGCCCGCCATGCTCCTGCTGAGAACTTGGAACAACAGGAGGTAGATAACTACTACAGGCAGGATGTACCTCATCCAGTCATGACCTTTTCAGATATGCATTTGGAACAGTTGCACCCGAACCTGCGATTTGACAGACTTTGGATAGATTATCCAAAATATCAACGGGGTTTGCATACTCTTCACTCTAAGGTTGTTGAGGTACCGAGGGTCATAGAATGGGGACCCTTGGAAGCTGTAGAATTGGCCGGGCCAATTAGGGAATTACTGGTACAGAGGTATGGTAATTCTTCTTTTAATGACTGGATATGTTTATTCACCATACGCAGACCTGTATATAAAGTATGGTGTGAAGAGTTGTTATGTAGTATAGAGTTGAATGATCGGGTAGCCAGTTTAACCGATCGTTCTTTTATTAGATTTTTGTTAGGCGGTTCGATGCGCCACATGTCTTTACTGGACATGGCTCAGGCTTTACGTATATATACGCCTGAGGAATTAGCGTCTGCCGATTGTAGAGGATTGATACTAAACGGTAGGAAAATAGATGAAAATTTTGATACACACGGTGTGTGGAGTCAAATGACAAGCCATCACCGTTTTAAAGGGGGAAACTACTCTTATTTGGATATAGATAGAGCCGAATTAAGAGTAATACATAGATTTTTAGCTAATTCGATTACACAAAGGGGTAAAAACAAAGAAAAGGTAAATGAACAAGATTTGTTTTACCATATGTGTATTCGAGACCCACACAGCGCTGTAAGTATACCATATTGTGTGGGTTATTATTTATCAGCTATGGTTCGAGGGATGCGTCCACATAGCATAATAGGAGGTGGTATTTTTATTACTTTGATTGGTGAATATCTCGGTGTGGATATAAGTCGGGGGGGATTATTAGTAGAAGAGCCGGAACCCCGCGACACTATAGGTTTAAATGTATACCATGGTGCGAAAGTGTTGAAGCGGCGAAATAACGCCGCAGTACGATACAATGGTAGACATCCACAGGTAGAGAGAAACCAGGAACAAGGTAATGTAGGAGGGGGGAACCAGATGCAAGAAATGCAAAGGTTTATAGCTTCTCAGGAATACGAAAATGCTAGACAAAGAGCATTTGAAGATTGGCAAGTTCATCAGAACCAGATCATAGCGCATTGCCAACACATAGGTAGAAACTATATTCCTACACCGAAACCCGTCTTCCCTCCTTGGTCGATAGAGATGCAGCCACCATATCCTACGTATGACCCTGCCGAGGCATTCTATAGCACTTATGGTTATGCGTGGAACCCCTATTGGTACCAATATCATCCTTAGTTTACTTATTTTTTTATTATTTTGTAATTTGTAATTATTGATATGTTTAATATTTTTTGTTAATATTGTAATCATTTTTATATTTATCTAACTTTTATTCTTAGATTTTAATAATTTTTGAATGTGGGGTAATAAACCAAACTTCAAAAATATGTATATATGTTTGCAGTTTATCTTATGTACACAACAGGATAAAACAACGCATTTTCAAAGACTGGCATTAAGTTCAGCAAAAGCAAGTAATTTTGACGACAATGATGCAAAATGTATGTGAAATAACAACAAGACGGAATGAACAAATGACGTGCACCATTTATCATTCAGCAAACAAACGCCAATATATTTGGAAACTTTGGTAAAAATTTTATCATTTTCACACAAATCACCCTCAATAATTTAAATTGTTACTGAATTCTTGCAAATGAGGGCATTGCAAGATCTTAAGTGTGGGAAGGGGTTAAATTCTTTCGGATTTTAAAATTTTTATATTAAACACTTGGTTACCATTAAAAATACTAGTAAAGCAGTAGTTGTATTAGAATCTAGTGCTCTCTGATAAAAAAAGAACAGCCCTAGTCTTATATACTGACTACCCAATTCTAGTAAAATTTTTAAAAAAATTTTCAAATAAATGAATTCAAAATCATGTTTAAACATATTTATGAACGATAAAACTAGGTTTTAACACCGAAATTATTGTTACCTCAGAAAGGAGATAAATTGAGAAACAAACTAAAATGTTAAAATTCATTTAAAATGGAATAGAGGACGATAAAAAGAAATAAAAAGCCAAGTGTGGGAAAATTTACCAAGTTATTTTAAACATATGTCACATATATTTGTAACAAATAACTGAAAATACTTTTGCTTTGGACTAAACTAAACTGTTTTACCCGATGAAAGAAAAGAAGAGATGGATCTACACGATGAATCAATTCCATCATTAAAAGGAAGTAAAGTCTTCCGAAAAAGACACGCGCTTCTTGATTTAGGTCATGAAGTTGTCGTTCAGACCAGCTGTAGGTTGACGAAAAATCTAGAAAAGTCATCACTAAAATCAGCAGGAAATCCACGGACCTCAGCATTAAACAGGGTCGTCAAGTGGTCAGATTTATCCTAACCATGAGAAGGATTTATCTCGTACAATGGGGAGGCACCGTGCAAATTAGCTGGATAAGACTAATGAATCAGATCCCCAGAAAGGATAATCTCCTTAAAGATTAAAAATCAGCTTTTAAGCCTGATATTACTCAATCCTTGAGATTGACCTTAAAGATTGAGAATTACAAACTCATGGAATTCAATGATATCTAAACTCGAGCTTGAACGAGAAAATATTTTGATCAAAAATACAAACCGATTTGTTTTCTGAAAACCCTATTTTCAATACGTTCATTACCATTGAACGTAAAATCCTAGGAATTCACCTGGAATTCATTAGGTCACCTGAACTAAATCGGGTGTCAACCGTAAGAACGGTGGTTGCATAACATGGTCAAAGACAGGACCTTGTGCCAGACCGAAAAATTATAAGGGTGAGCTTTACTATTGCTCCTACCAAGGATAGTAATTGCGTCCGACACGTTATAGACCATAATCAAAAGCATGTCACGGGACATTGCCTTAAACAGTTGCTTGTTCAACGCTTTCCTTTACAACCGGACGGTAGTTTGCCGAAAGGTAATATACGGAACAAGTAAACTGGACGTGTTGCTTTCCAAATACAAGGTTAGCAAGTGGGTGACACAAAACCGCAAGTTTTGAGCTAAAATTTTCAAATCTGAAACCCACCAAACCCACAAAAATATTTTGCAAACACCGGTAAAGGGTTATTCCGGAAAACTTATCTAGGGTAAAAACTAGATTTCAAAAGATCAAATGTTTTCATAAAGATCCAATTTCCTTAATGGATCTAAATTTTTATAGTCATGTGGGACTGTAAACCATATCGTTACTACCATTGTTTATACCGCCGTATAGAAATCACTGATGTACAAAGTGTGAAGAATAAAGAAGTGATTCTAGTATTTCAAGACAATATTGCTTGAGGACAAGCAACGCTCAAGTGTGGGAATATTTGATAATGCTAAAAACGAACATATATTTCATAGCATTATTCCTCAAGAAAGACAAGCTTTTAGTTGCAATTGTTCTATTTACAAGTGATATTCGTTTAAATAATAAAAGGTGAAGACAAAAGACAGATTCGACGATTTGAAGACGCAAACGACCAAAAAGCTCAAAAGAACAAAAGACAATCAAAAAGGTTCCAATTATTGATAAGAAACGTCTCGAAATCACAAGAGTACAAGATTCAAAACGCAAAGTACAAGATATTAAATTGTACGCGAGGACGTTCGAAAATCCGGAACCGGGACTAGAGTCAACTCTTAACGCTCGACGCAACGGACTAAAAATTACAAGTTAACTATATATATAAATATAATATAATATATAATTAATTATATTAATTATATATATATTATATATTTAAAACCGTCGGCAGCAGGAAACTCCAAGGGTGTAAAATGAAAATACCTCTCCGCGACTCGCGGAGTTTGAAGGGCTTTTTGCCGCGAGTCGCGGAGCCCCAAAAATCATTCCTGGCTATAAATCAACCCGAATTCTGATCAAAATATTATCATTTTTTTCTTCTCTTCATACGAAGTAATATATATTTATATTTATAATTTATATTTTAATTTTAATTATAATTCTAATAATAAGGGTATGTTAGCGAATGTTGTAAGGGTGTAAGTCGAAATTCTGTCCGTGTAACGCTACGCTATTTTTAATCATTGTAAGTTATGTTCAACCTTTTTATATTAATGTCTCGTAGCTAAGTTATTATTATGCTTGTTTAAAACGAAGTAATCATGATGTTGGGCTAATTACTAAAATTGGGTAATTAGGCTTTGTACCATAATTGGGGTTTGGACAAAAGAACGACACTTGTGGAAACTAGACTATGGGCTATTAATGGGCTTTATATTTGTTTAACTAAATGAAAGTTTGTTAATGTTAATATAAAGATTTACAATTGGGCGTCCCTATAAATTACCATATACACTCGATCGGACACGATGGGCGGGGTATTTATATGTACGAATAATCGTTCATTTAACCGGACACGGGAATGGATTAATAGCCACTAGAATAATTAAAACAGGGGTGAAATTACATTCAAGGGTAATTGGTGTAATTGTTAACAAAGTAGTAAAACCTTGGTTTACACGCAGTCGATAACCTGGTGTATTCATTAAACAAAGTATTAAAACCTTGTTACAATTCGAATCCCCAATTAGTTGGAATATTTATCTTCGGGTATAATAATAATTTGACAAGGACACTTGCAATTTATATTTATGACTGATGGACTGTTATGGACAAAAACCAGACGGACATATTGAATAATCCAGGACAAAGGACAATTAACCCATGGGCATAAAACTAAAATCAACACGTCAAACATCATGATTACGGAAGTTTAAATAAGCATAATTCTTTTATATCATATTTTATTTCCTTTATTTTATATTTAATTGCACTTCTAATTATCGCACTTTTATTTATTGTTATTTCATTTTATCGCACTTTTAATTATCGTACTTTTTAATTATCGCAATTTAATTTTTATCGCATTTTTATTATTCGCAATTTCATTATCGTTATTTACTTTACGCTTTAATTTAAAGTCTTGTATTTATTTTATATTTTACATTAGGTTTTAACTGCGACTAAAGTTTTAAAATCGACAAACCGGTCATTAAACGGTAAAAACCCCTCTTTATAATAATAATATTACTTATATATATATTTGTATTTTTATAAAAGTAAACTAATATAGCGTTGAGCTTTGCTTAAAGATCTCCCTGTGGAACGAACCGGACTTACTAAAAACTACACTACTGTACGATTAGGTACACTGCCTATAAGTGTTGTAGCAAGGTTTAAGTATATCCATTCTATAAATAAATAAATATCTTGTGTAAAATTGTATCGTATTTAATAGTATTTCCTGCTAAAATTATAAACTATTTTATATACACCTCGTTCGACATCAGTTACATATATGTCTCGTTTAAAAATCATTAAGTTAGTAGTCTTGTTTTTACATATGTAGTTCATTGTTAATATACTTAATGATATGTTTACTTATCATAGTATCATGTTAACTATATATATATCCATATATATGTCATCATATAGTTTTTACAAGTTTTAACGTTCGTGAATCACCAGTCAACTTGGGTGGTCAATTGTCTATATGAAACATATTTCAATTAATCAAGTCTTAACAAGTTTGATTGCTTAACATGTTGGAAACATTTAATCATGTAAATATCAATCTCAATTAATATATATAAACATGGAAAAGTTCGGGTCACTACAGTAATACCCTAGATATAATTATAAAACGCTAATAAGAAGAAAAGGCTTTTATAATAATAACTGGTTCATATTATTAATAAGCTACGATGTACTGTAAATACATACTACATCTATAATATTCCATGTGAATAATTATTTATTTTTTTTCATTCTTGTTGAAGATTATGGCGCGATTGAACCGAATGACGGAACAAGAAATCCAGGAAGTCATCAATCAGCGAGTGAACGACAGAATGTTACGGGTCGAGGCTGCAAGAGGTGCTGCAGTTAACCCAAATCCTCGTGTGGGGTGCACTTACAAAACTTTTCAAGGTTGCAAGCCCTCATCATTCAGTGGAACAGAAGGACCGGTTGGTTTAACCCAGAGGATCGAAAAGATTGAGTCTGTGTTTAAAATCAGTGGTTGTATTGAGAAGGACATAACCAAGTATGCATCGTGCACCCTACAAGATAGTGCACTCACGTGGTGGAAAAACTATGTGAAGGCCGTAGGAGGAGATGTAGCTTATGATACTCCTTGGGAAGAATTCAAAACAATGCTAATCAATGAATATTGTCCAAGGAACGAGGTTAGAAAGTTAGAAGCTGAATTACGAAGCCTGAAAGTTGTTGGTACTGAACTCACCAACTACAATTAGCGATTCATGGAATTAGCTTTGCTATGTCCCGAATTAGTACCAACCGAAGAACGGAAGATTGAACTGTACAAAGACGGTTTGCCTAAAAAGGTCAAGGCAAATGTTACAGCATCCAAACCCAAGACTATTCATGAAGCTATCACCATGGCGAACGAGTTGATGGACCAAATTATTCTGGATAAGAACACCGATGTCAAGACATCGGGAAATAAAAGAAAGTGGGAAGGTAATCATCAACAATCCAACAAGAAACAAGAAACCACGCAAGGTGCGGGTAGCGGTTCAAACTCAGGTTACAAAGGATGAAATCCTTTATGTAACAGATGCCACAAACATCACTCTGGTTATTGTAATGTGGTGTGCAACAATTGTAATCGAAAAGGTCATCTTGCTGAAGATTGTAGGGTTCCCGCTACAAATACAAACGGTACCAAGACTCCTGCCACCAATGCAAATAGAACTGCCTTGGCCACTGTTACTTGTTATGGGTGTGGGAAACAGGGTCATTATAAGAGTCAGTGCCCGAATCCAGAGAAGAATAACGGATCTGCACGTGGAATAGCATTTGTTATTAATGCTAGAGAGGCGTATGAAGACCCGGAGCTTGTTACGGGTACGTTTACCATTAATAACTTATCCGCATCTATTATATTTGATGCTGGTGCCGATAGAAGTTACGTGTGTAGAGACTTTAACGCTAAATTGAATTGTTCATCATTACCTCTAGATGCTAAGTACATGATTGAGTTAGCTAATGGTAAACTAATTAAAGCTGATAAAATTTGCCGTGATTGTAAAATAAATTTAGCCGGAGAAACATTTAAGATTGATTTGATACCCGTAGAATTAGGAAGTTTTGATGTAATAGTCGGCATGGACTGGATGTCCAAAATAGGAGCTTAAGTTGTGTGCGCCAAGAAGGCAATTCGCATTCCTCGTAAGGATAGAACGCCATTAATGATTTATGGAGAGAAGGGTAACTCAAAGCTAAAACTCATTAGTTGTTTGAAAGCTCAAAAGTGCTTGAAGAAAGGGTGCTATGCTATCCTAGCACATGTTAATAAAGTCGAAACGAAGGAAAAAGTAAAGAGCATCAACGACGTGCCTGTGGCAAGAGATTTTCCTGAAGTATTTCCGGAAGAGTTGCCGGGATTACCTCCATTTAGATCTGTAGAATTTCAAATAGATCTAGTACCAGGAGCTGCACCAGTGGCTCGTGCTCCATATAGACTTGCACCATCTGAGATGAAAGAGTTACAAAGCCAGTTACAAGAATTACTGGACCGTAGTTTCATTCGACCGAGCACTTCACCGTGGGGAGCTTCGATTTTATTCGTCAAGAAGAAAGATGGTATCAAAGCCAGGCCCCGGACCAAACGTGCACAGCGAGGACGCTGTGTCCCATTAGGGGGGAGGATTGTAACATCCGTGTTACATCCGTCCCACATCGGTTGAAGAGGGGAACGAAGCATGCCTTATAAGGGTGTGGAGACCTTTCATAGCATGATGCGTTTTGGGACCACAAGCGCAGCAGATCCCATGAGAACTCTGCAGTTAAGCGTGCTCAGGCGAGAGCACTACCGGGATGGGTGACCTCCTGGGAAAGTGCTCGTCGTGATTGGTCGCTAAGAAAAATCCGTGCGCCTACGGGCAAAGCGGACAATATCATGCTACGGGGAACGTTTTACCTGGGGTGTTACATCAGTAATCAACCTTAACAATAATATAATAAGTCATCTTCGCAAAGATGGAAATGTACACTCGCGAGTGTATAAATAATCCTCGAAGTACTAAACATCCGCCCACTAGCTCTTATTTCTAGTGCAGCCTACAGGATGGGGGTGTTAAGCCCGATAGATCTATCTTTAGGATTCGCGCTTACATGCTCTTATAACATATAACTAAGTTACCTAGCACATCAATCCGCAGAATATCATTTTTAATCACTTGTCTCTATTTCGTAAAGCATTTATAAAATATTGCATGTATTCTCAGCCCAAAATATATATTGCGAAAGCAATTAAAAAGGGAGCAAATGAAACTCACCATACTGTATTTTGTAGTAAAAATACATATGACGACATTGAACAAGTGTAAGGTTGGCCTCGGATTCACGAATCTATATCATATATATATATATATATATATATATATATATATATATACATATATATATATATATATATATATATATATATACATATATATATATATACATATATATATATATATATATATATATATATATATATTAACACACATAATTGTAATCAAACAAATTTATAATATCATTTTTATATTAATAACCTATATGTTTCATATATTTTTTTATATATTTAAAATAAATAAAAATATAAATTTTGTTATGTTATATGTATTTAATACATTTTTGTGTGTGTATATATATATATATATATATATATATATATATATATATATATATATATATATATATATATATATATATATATATGTATATATGTATATATGTATATATATCTTTTATTTGTTAAAATTGTATTAAAATTAGAAATGATAAAAATAATAATAATGATAATAGAGTTAAAAGTGATCCTTTGTAATATTAATGATAAAATGATAACTTTAATAAAAATAATACTTTTAATACAAATATTAATTTTAATAATAATGTATACTAATAATAATAATAATAATAATAATAATAATATTAATAATATTAATAATAATAATAATAATAATAATAATAATAATAATAATAATAATAATAATAATAATAATAATAATAATAATAATAATAATAATAATAATAATAATAATAATAATAATAATAATAATAATAATAATAATAATAATGAGTAATAAGTAAACTACCTCAATGAAATAACCCTTAAAAGAAATATGCCCAAGTCCGGGTTTGAACCCGCGACGTCCCGCTAACCCGATAATAACCTTAACCTTGATCTGTCTTGTATCTTTCTGATTAAACTAATTCTTAAATTCTTTTAATCCGTTTTAGTCTGTTTCATTTTTCTTCTTCTTCATAATTATATCGATCATCACTATCAATTCCTTGGCCCAACAATAAACTGAATTTCGGCCCAATAGAAAAATATACGGCTGATAGTGCTCCAAAAGAACATATCTTTAGTAGCAATATCCTCCCAATATGTAAATTATTTAGTTGTAATTGTCCTATTTTAAGTTGTAATCGTTTATATTAAATAAGTGCGAAAACAAAAGGTGAAAATGACGATTTGAAGACGCAAATGACCAAAAAGCTCAAATGTACAAGATACAATCTAAGTGGTTCAATTTATTGATGAGAAACGTCTAAAATTGACAAAAGTACAAGTTGCGCAACTTAAAGTACAAGATATTAAATTATACGAAAGGATGTTCGAAAATCCGGAACCGGGACCTGAGCCAACTATCAACGCCCGACGCAACGGACTAAAAATTATGAGTCAACTATGCACAAGAATAATAATATAATATTTAAATAATTATATAAATTATTTATATATTATATATATTTATTAAATTACGTCGACAAAGCTAGGATCCAAAATATTGTGAGCTGGATTTCGGACCTCCGCACTCGCGGAGCTGTGAAGGCTTAAACCTCCACGATCGCGGAGCACACCAGGATCAAAATTTCCTATAAAAGGCACGAGCTTGCTGCCGAATCCATTGCACCCCATATCCAATCTCTCCCTCTATATAATTAATATATATATATAATATTTATATATAATATAAATTAGTTTAGTTTTATATTAGATTAGTTTAGTTAATGTAACGGTTATTTACGGGTTTTAAAGCCGGAACTCTGTCCGTGTAACACTACACGATAAATAATCAATGTAAGTTATGTTCTCCTTTTTAAATTAATGTTTCGTAACTAAGTTATTATTATGCTTATTTAAAACGAAGTAATCATGATGTTGGGCTAAATACTAAAATTGGGTAATTGGGCTTTGTACCATAATTGGGGTTTGGACAAAAGAACGACACTTGTGGAAATTAGACTATGGGCTATTAATGGGCTTTATATTTGTTTAACTAAATGATAGTTTGTTAATTTTAATATAAAGATTTACAATTGGACGTACCTATAAATAACCATATGCACTCAATCGGACACGATGGGCGGGATATTTATATGTACGAATAATCGTTCATTTAACCGGACACGGGAATGGATTAATAGTCTATGAAATTATTAAAACAGGGGTGAAATTATGTACAAGGACACTTGGCGTAATTGTTAACAAAGTATTAAAACCTTGGGTTACACGCAGTCGATAACCTGGTGTAATTATTAAACAAAGTATTAAAACCTCGTTACAGTTTAAGTCCCCAATTAGTTGGAATATTTGACTTCGGATATAAGGATAATTTGACGAGGACACTCGCAATTTATATTTATGACTGATGGACTGTTATGGACAAAAACCAGACGGGCATATTAAATAATCCAGGACAAAGGACAATTAACCCATGAGAATAAACTAAAATCAACACGTCAAACATCATGATTATGGAAGTTTAAATAAGCATAATTCCTTTATTTTCATATTTAATTGCACTTCTAATTATTGCACTTTTATTTATTGTTATTGTATTTAATTGCACTTTTTAATTATCGCAATTTTATTTTATCGCACTTTTAATTTATCGCAATTTCATTATCGTTATTTACTTTACGCTTTAAATTAAATTATATTTATTTTTAATATTTTACATTAGGTTTTAACTGCGACTAAAGTTTTAAAATCGATAAACCGGTCATTAAACGGTAAAAACTCCCTTTTTATAATAATAATATTACTTATATACATATATTTGTATTTTTATAAATTAAAACTAATATAGCGTTAAGCTTTATTTAAAAGATTTCCCTGTGGAACGAACTGGACTTACTAAAAACTACACTACTGTACGATTAGGTACACTGCCTATAAGTGTTGTAGCAAGGTTTAAGTATATCCATTCTATAAATAAATAAATATCTTGTGTAAAATTGTATCGTATTTAATAGTTTTTTTGTTGTAAAAATAAAGCTATTTCATATACACCTCGCATAACATCAAGTATTTTTGGCACCGCTGCCGGGGAACTCGGCGAAACGCTATAATTTTTAATATATATTTATATAAATATTTGTATATAATTTTTAGAAAAACAATATAAATTTAAAAAAAAAAACGTTTTAGCCTACATCTGAATCTGAATTTGCATTACTCCGCACTCACGGAGTTAGTCTGTTAGGTAATACCGCACTCGCGGAGCAGTCTGTGACTGCAACATAGGATTGCATTAAATACGATTATGGTTTAATATATTTATTATTATTATTAGGGTTTAATTATTATATAGTTTTAATATAATTTGCATTTTAAGTTTTAATTATTATTATTATTATTTACATATTTATATTAATACTTTTATATAAATAATATTTTTATAAAAAAATTATATTTTTATAACTCTAATTTTCTTTTTATATTTTGTATCTTTTTATTCATTTAAATTCGTAGTTTTTAATATTTGTCGTTCGTAATTAGTTTTAAAATTAGTATTTTGCCGTAGTTACTTTATTGTTATCTTTTAAGACTTTGTCGTAAAATCCCTTAAGTGCCTTTTCTTTAGACTAAGATTTAGGTACTTTGGAATTTTGCGACACCATTTTAAAATTTTAGTACTTTTTAAGTTATTACCGTTTTAGATATAGAATTCCTTTTAAGCTTTAATACCTTTAGACATAACTTTAAATATTTAGTTTTTAGAATACTAAGTTTCGACGCTTTATTTTCTTATTTTTATTTTTCGACTGTTTGTTTTTCGACATTTATTTTTCGACCTTTTATTTTTTCAACGTTTTTCGACGCGCTCTTTTTCTTTCTTATTTCTCGACGCTCTAGTTTTTAGGACTTAGAATTTTTTCTATTTTTTCTCTAAAATTTCAAAAACAAAAAAAATTATTTTAAGCAGTTAAATTGATAGACATCTAAATTTTTTGGTTCGTAGTAATAGTTGGATTTGTTAGTGGCTGAGTTGTGAGCTTCCGATTTAAAGGGTTCTGGCTCCCTGCTGCATCTATTGGCTATTCGAAAAGTGGGCAAAAGCAGAAAAGTCTACTAATTTGATAACTTATATAATTTTTAGTTTTATAACTAATAGGATAATTAGTAAATGCACCACATTGTAGCTAAAATTTGGTAATAAGCGCATTATGGAAAATCTAGATGATATTTTGGAAACTCTTTATGACATCCGAAATCAATTTAATCAATACTCTCAAACGGGTGTTGATGACAATTCGTTCGGTCAATCTTGGATCACGAATGACGAAACAATAACTGGTTGTGAAATCTGTGGAGATTATCACTCAACATGGGAATGTTATTATTACGTTCCTATGGAAAATTACGCACCCACGAAACCTGAATGGAACGATTATGAAGAATACAATTCAAATTGGGATTATTCCCAAGAATATATCCAAACTCAACAACCAGAAGACGAGGAAAATTATGTGCCTGAAAATTCTTTAGATTATATGAAAATCAAACTCGAAGAACTTGATGCTCAAAATGAACAAATGAGAGAGTTTGTAAATCGGCAAGCTGAAACCCTATCAGATTACACACCTGTTTATCTGAGGAGTCGTGTGCAAGAAAATCTCATATCATCGAATTTTGATGAATTCGAGAGCTCCGAAATCACCAATTATCCCGATGATACTTTTTATTCAGCTTTACCAATTTCACAACATATCGACACATTAGCCTCAACCGACGAAATCATCGATCCATCAATGGATGAAGAAGAAGTAAGGGTGACAAATTGGTACTCTTGGGAAAACAATAACGTTGAAAACTTTACCCCCGAGACCAAAGTGGTGGGACCGAAAAGTACCGTTAATGAAAAATCTACTTCGATCCCGAAATTCACCATTCCACAACCTTCTAACCCAATATTCTCAATAGACAAGTCATCTCCTAAAGATGAACTACGAGCTGTAATAGATAATGACACCTCAGATTTCACCCAATTGGGCAATAGAGGTGAAAACTTTGATCCCGAGAATAAACGGAAGGAAATGTTAGGAATTATCCACCCTATAGAAATATGTATGTCGGTGTATATCGATCCATTTGACCAAGAACCAGAAAAGAGACATATCCATTTACTAAAAGCTACACTTAAAAAAGAATTAAGTAGTGACGATCGGGTGAGTCTAAACTTTAAACCCATTGATATATCATACACCACCCGAGATATAAATAACTGGCTCACTATTTTAATTCGTAAAACTTATTCTACCGACTTCACATGTCGTCAGCTAAGTGTGGGGAAGTCTAACCCCACTTAATGTTAAATTAGGGGTTCGGGTTAGTGCATAACTCGTTAATAAAATGCATGATGAGTTAGGGTAAAAGACGCATTTTCAAAGATTAGCAAACAGTTCAGAAAAGCAACCGTTTTGAAGAAAAACATGTGTGATAAAACAAGAAGGAATGAACGATGAGGCTCGCCATCTATCATTCGACGAGCTTTGTAATTACAAACTGGGTATTTTCAATCACTTTTCGACACTAATCACCCTCATGAATTTTTAATTAGAGTCTGATTTCATGCAAATGAGGGCATTGCATGATCTCAAGTGTGGGGAAGAGTTATAAATTCTCTCGAGTTTATACTTGGCTTATTTTCTAAATATTGTGAAAATTTTAAAATTTTTCAACTAAATGAATTCAAAAGCATGTTTATACATATTTATGAACGATAAAACTAGGTGTTAATACCGAAATTATTGTTACCTCAAAAAGGACATAAATTGAGAAACAACTAAAACGCTTGAATTTATTTATTAAATATAAAAAGACGCATGATAAAAGCCAAGTGTTGGGAGAATGTACCAAGTTATTCAATTAAAAACTATCTATCACATGTTTCTGTAAAGTTTAATGCAGGTGCTTTTGTTTTGGACTAAATTAACTGTTTTACCCGATTTATTGTAATACTTTTGAAAGAAAAGATGGATCTGCACGATGAATCAATTCCATCATTAAAAGGAAGTAAAGTCTTCCGGAAAAGACACGCGCTTCTTGATTTAGGTCAAGAAGTTGTCGTCCAGACCAGCTGTAGGTTGACGAAAAACCTAGTAAAATCAGCAGGAAATCCACGGACCTCAGCATCAAACAGGGTCGCCATGTGGTCAGACTTATCCTAACCATGAGAGGATCTGTCTCGTAAAATGGGGAGGGCGCCGTGCAAATTAGCTTGATAAGACTAATGAATCAGACCTCCAGAAAGGATAATCTCCTTAAAGATCAAAAATAAGCTTTTAAGCCTGATATTACTCAATCTTTGAGATTGACCTTAAAGATTGAGAATTCAAACTCATGGAATTCGATGATATCTAAACTCGAGCTTGAACGAGAAAATATTTTGATCAAAATTACAAACCGATTTGTTTTCTGAAAAACCTGTTTTCAATGCGTTCATTACCATTGAACGTAAAATCCTAGGAATTCACCTGGAATTCATTAGGTCACCTGAACCAAATCGGGTGTCAACCGTAAGAACGGTGGTTGTATAGCATGGTCGAAGACAGGACCTTGTGCCAGACCGAAAAATTATAAGGGTGATCTTTACTATTGCTCCTACAAAGGATAGTAATTGCATCCGACTCGTTGTAGACCATGAACATCTGCATGTCATTAGACATTGCCTTAACAGTTTCTTGTTCATCGCTTTCCTTTACAACCGGACGGTAGTTTACCGAAAGGTAATATACGGGAAAAGTAAACTAAACTTGTTGCTTTCCTAATACAAGGTTAGCAAGTGGGTAACACAAAACCGCAAATGTTGAGCTAAAATTTTCAAATCTGAAACCCACAAAACCCACAAAAATATTTTGCAACACCGGTGAAGGGTTATTCCGGAAAACTTATCTAGGGTAAAAGCTAGATTGAATTTTCAAAAGATCAAATGTTTTCATAAAGATCCAATTTCCTTAAAGGATCTAAATTTTTATAGTCATGTGGGACTGTAAACCACATCGTTACTATCATTGTTTATACCGCCGTATCAAAATCACTGATGTATAAAGTGTGAAGAATAAAGAAGTAATTCGTGTGATTTAATTTCAAGTTCTGTATTGCTTGAGGACAAGCAACGTTCAAGTGTGGGGATATTTGATAGTGCTCCAAATGAACATATATTTAGTAGCAATATCCTCCCAATATGTAAATTATTTAGTTGTAATTGTCCTATTTTAAGTTGTAATCGTTTATATTAAATAAGTGCGAAGACAAAAGGCGAAAATGACGATTTGAAGACGCAAATGACCAAAAAGCTCAAATGTACAAGATACAATCCAAGTGGTTCAATTTATTGATGAGAAACGTCTAAAAATAACAAAAGTACAAGTTGCGCAACTTAAAGTACAAGATATTAAATTATACGAAAGGACGTTTGAAAATCCAGAACCAGGACCTGAGCCAACTATCAACGCCCGACGCAACGGACTAAAAACTATGAGTCAACTATGCACACGAATATAATATAATATTTAAATAATTATATAAATTATTTATATATTATATATATTTATTAAATTACGTCGACAAAGCTAGGATCCAAAATATTGTGAGCTGGATTTCGGACCTCCGCACTCGTGGAGCTGTGAAGGCTTAAACCTCCACGATCACGGAGCACACCAGGATCAAAATTTCCTATAAAAGGCACGAGCTTGCTGCCGAATCCATTGCACCCCATATCCAATCTCTCCCTCTATATAATTAATATATATATAATATTTATATATAATATAAATTAGTTTAGTTTTATATTAGATTAGTTTAGTTAATGTAACGGTTATTTACGGGTTTTAAAGCCGGAACTCTGTCCGTGTAACACTACGCGATAAATAATCAATGTAAGTTATGTTCTCCTTTTTAAATTAATGTTTCGTAGCTACGTTATTATTATGCTTATTTAAAATGAAGTAATCATGATGTCGGGCTAAATACTGTAATGGGTAATTGGGCTTTGTACCATAATTGGGGTTTGGACAAAAGAACGACACTTGTGGAAATTAGACTATGGGCTATTAATGGGCTTTATATTTGTTTAACTAAATGATAGTTTGTTAATTTTAATATAAAGATTTACAATTGGACGTAACTATAAATAACCATATACACTCGATCGGACACGATGGGCGGGATATTTATATGTACGAATAATCGTTCATTTAACCGGACACGGGAATGGATTAATAGTCTATGAAATTATTAAAACAGGGGTGAAATTATGTACAAGTATCAATCGCTCCTTCAGGTAACGATTCTAACCAATCTTTGGCTTCTCCCTTTAAAGTCCAGCGAAACAACATGAGATAGATCTGTTCATCCTCAACTTCTCTGATTTTGAATAGAGTACAGATCCTATTAAAGGTTCGAAGATGTTCATTTGGATCTTCTTTTGGCGTAACACTATATTGGCATTGATTAGTTACCATGTGTAGGATTTGTCCTTTGATTTCATAATCTGGCGCATTAATGTCTAGCTTAATAATGGCGCGACCTTGGCCAGTGCGTGTGGCTCTCATTAGATCTTCCATACTTAGAGGTTCCGTTATTTCCATAATTGAATTTGTTGAATACGAATCACTAGAGGATTCTAATTTAACGGTTTGTGGTTCAGGAGGAATGATTAGTGGTTCAGGATCTTGGAATTGTCCTTGAATATCCTCCGGGTTCTCAATTGTGAAGTCGGGTTCAAAAAATGGATTATCAGAAATTTGAATTGGAGTACTTGTTCAACTAGATGATGATTCTAAAGAAAAATCAACGTCGGCAATATTGGCTAGATGTCTTGATCAAGTTACAGGTGGTGAACGTATGAAAGGTTGTGAACGTTTTGCTCGGTGCATTCACTGAATATCCTATTAGAAATTATATAAGTTATCAAATTAATAGACTTTTCTGCTTTTGCCCACGTTTCGAATAGCCAAAAGATGCAGCAGGGAGCCAGGATCCTTTAAATCGGAAAATCCACAAGTCATCCACTAACAAATCCAACTATTACTACGAAGCAGAAAATTTTGGATGTCTATCAATTTAACCGCTTAAAATAATTTTTCGTCGAAATTTAAAGAAAACTTTGAAAATTCTATGTCCTAAAAACTAGAGCGTAGAAATGAAAAAGATAAAGCGCGTCGAAAAACGTCGAAAAATAAAAAGTCGAAAAATAATAAAAAGAAAGTAAAGCGTCGAAACTTAAAAGTCTAAAAACTAAAGACTAAAAAGTTGCGTCTAAAGGAATTAAAGCTTAAAAGGAATTCTATATCCAAAACGGCAATTACTTAATAGGCACTAAAATCTATTAAATATTAAAGCGATAAGCAACGTCGTAAAATTCTAAAGCGCCTAAATCTTAATTTAAAGAAAAAGCACTTAAGAAATTTTACAGCAAATCCTAAGAATCTAGAAATATAAATTAACTACGGCAAAAACTAATCTTTAAACTAATTACGAACGAAAAATATACAAATTACGAATAAACGATAAAAATATAAAATTTATAAAAAGAAACAAAAAAAATTACTTATTTTTATAAAAGTATTAATTTATATAATTAAGGGCAAATTGCCTAGAAAGATAACATAAAAGCTACTTTTTCCCAATAAAGGTAATATCAGTTTTTTTATTGCCCACAAAGGAGTTTGATTTCAATTTAGTGCGTAAAAAGGTTTCTAACTGCAAAATCGTTGCAATTGAGGTAATATGTGACATATGGCATTTTAATTTAATTTTTATAGATGACTTGTATAATCCATGTCATTTTCTTTTTATTTGTTAATATTGTTTATTTCCATATCATTTTCCATAGTCCACCGAAGTTCATCCCCATTTGTAAAGATTGTAACTTGTACCATAAGCACATTAATTTATACACACAATGTTTGATTCAAAACCCATTATTCTCGCTTAAATATACATATACATATACGGAGTACAATATATGAAATTGAAAATTATGAAACCGCTACCAAACCCAATAAAAAATTATGTACAGACACCAACCTTAAAGCTTTGATGTTTAATAAAATTGATGACCCTGAAAGAAAATGAACGAAAAAAATGGGAACAGATCTGGATGAGGCCGCGCAGCCACCACGACGATTTTGACGAGCTCCGGTCATCTCCTTCCCGTCATGGTACCGATCGAATTACAAAAAAACTCATGTTCAAGTTGCGTTCCTTTCAAATTGATATTAAATATTATATATAACTCAGGTTTAAGTGTCGGAGAAGATGCGTTTCTTTCAGTTTTATTGCCGGACAAGTGCCGAAAAAAATAACAGAGGTTTTCAACACTATTGCCGATTTAAGTGTAAAAACAAATCTCAAGAAGAATAACTTGTGATTGGTTTCATATTTGTGTTGGTCAATTTTATAAAGATTGCAAACGTAATAAGATGTATTGACATTTGTGACCGTAAAAAAATAAAAAATATCAGTAAAAAAAGTATAAAAAAATACTAAATAATGACATGGAAATAAACAAATAAAAAGAAAATGACATGGAATATACAAGTCATCCAAAAAAATAAATGAAAATGCCATGTGTCATATATTACCTCAATTCCAACGATTTTGCAATCAGACACCTTTTTACGCACTAAATCGAAATCAAGCTCCTTTGTGGGCAATAAAAAACTGATATTACTTTTATTGAGAAAAAGTGGCATTTATGTTACCTTTCTGGGCAATTTGCCCTATAATTAATAATAATATTAAAACTTAATATTACTAATTATAAATTAAAACTAAAAACTAAATACTAATTAAATAAATCAAAACCTAATTAGGTTAATAATAATTAATTAAATTATTAAAACCCTAATCAGCAATTAATGCGTACAAGGTTGCAGGTGTCAGACAGTTCCGCGAGTGCGGATGCTTGATGCACAAAAGTCTCCGCGACTGCGGAGTTTGCAGATTCAGATTTCGTGCAGGCCAAATTCGTGCAGGTTCAGTTTTTTTTATAAATAAAATAAACTTATATTTTAAAAATTAGAAATAAAACTAAAAATACTTTTTAATTTTATATATATTAAACAAACTCTTAAAAATATATATATTTTTTATATTATTATTATTTTTTTAATATATTTTTTAAAAAATATAGCGTTTTACCGCTCCCCGGCAGCGGCGCCAAAAACTTGATGTGTGCAGCGGTGTATACGAAATACTATTATTGTTTACTATGAAATACGACAAAATATTACACAAGTTTTATTAATTTACGGATGGGATATACCTAAACCTTGCTACAACACTATAGGCAGTGTACCTAATCGTAGAGTAGTGTAGTTTTTAGTAAGTCCGGTTCGTTCCACATGGATCTAGCTGAGTTTAACACTATATTTTTAAACAATTATATTTGTATAAATATATATATATATATATATATATATATATATATATATATATATATATATATATATATATATATATATATATATATATATATATTAGTAATATAGTAGTATTATTATTATTATTATAAAAGGGAGGTTTTACCGTTTAATGACCGGTTTGTCGATTTTAAATAAAGCGTAAAGATAAATGACGATAATATAAATGACAGAATTTAAATTGCGATAAAGTAAATTGCAATAATTAAAATGACAGTAAATAAAGGTACGATGAAATATGAAATAAAAGTATTATGCTTATTTAAACTTCCGTAATCATGATGTTTGACGTTTTGATTTTAATTTATTTATCTGGGTTAATTGTCCTTTGTCCTGGATTTATTTGATACCTATCTGGTTTTTGTCCATAATAGTCCATCGGTCATAATTATAAAATGCTCGTCAAATTAACTTTATTTCCGAAGTCAAATATTCCAACTAATTAGGGATTCGAACTGTAACAAGGTTTTAATACTTTGTTTAATGATTACACCAGGTTATCGACTGCGTATAATCCAAGGTTTTAATACTTTGTTAACAATTACACCAATTACCCTTGTATGTAATCCACCCCTGTTTTAATAAAATATGAACATTAATTTACCCACTTGATCAGTTTGAATAATCAATTACCCAACCCGAATAATTAATTAAATGATCGTAAAAGATGTCGTATAAACGTCACTAAATAGGACATGCATAATCATTTAATAATTATTAGATTAACTAATTTGAAGATAGGTTTGAAAGATTCTAATGAGTTGTCATTCGATTAGACAATACCCCCCCATCTATTAATAGTCCATAGTCCAATGTCCACAAGTGTCGGTCTTTTGTCCAAACCCGAATTATGGTACAAAATCCAATAACCCCGTCTTAATATTTTAGCCCAACATCACGATTACTTCAGCTCAAATAATCATAATAATAACTTAGTTACGAGACATTAATTTAAAAAGGAAGAACATAGCTTACAGTGGTATTTAATCGCGTAGCGTTACACGGACAGAGTTCCGACTTACAAAACCTTAAAACATTCTTACAATAACCTTATTATTATTATTAACTTAAATATTAAAATTAAAATTATAATATATATATATATATATATATATATATATATATATATATATATATATATATATATATATAGATTGAGAGATTGAAGTAGAAAAGGTGTAGAATTCGAGCAGAATGCGTGTGCTTTTATAGGCCCACTTTGAACTGTACAGCTCCGCGAGTGCGGTACTTTTATGCCTTACAGCTCCGCGAGTGCGGAGCTTCGGATTCCAGCTCACCAAATTGAGTTAAACGTGGGCTGCTGAATATTATAATATATAATATAATAATATATAATTTTATATAATTATATATATATTATATTATATTCTTGTGCATAGTTGACTTGTAATTTTAGCTCCGTTGAGTTATACGTTGATGCTCGGTTTATGTCTCAGTTTCGAATTTTCGAACGCCTTTTCGTACACTTAGATATCTTGTACTTTGCGTTTCACGACTTGTACTCTTGTCAATATTTAGATATTAATTATCAATAATTGGAACCACTTGGATTGTAACTTGTACATTTGAGCTTTTTGGTCATATGCGCCTTCAAATAGTCATTTTTGTCTTTTGTCTTCGCACTTATTTATTTAAATGAATATTACATAAAAATAGAACAATTGCAACTAAAAGATTTACATATTGGAAGGATATTGATACTAAATATATGTTCATTTGGAGCACTATCAGTATGACATTGGGAGACTTAAGAAGGAGTTCATTGAGATGAAAATGACAGAAAAAATGACAATAGATGAGGTGATTGGACAATACATGATTAAACTTCGATTTGTGCAATAATGGATTCCGTACGAACAGTCAAGAATTAAACATTTTGTTGAGATGATACTACCAAAGTAGCAAACGATGACAAGGTTTGCTACCACTTTATCCCAAGCCTTTGTTACGGCCAAGATGACTGAGGGAAATGTGAAAGCGACCAAGAGCATTGTGGTGGAAAGCGTTGTGTCGCAACCTAGTCAAGCAAATAGTCATTCCAGTTCAAAGTCTAAGAAGTCACTTGGGTATAGATAGAAATAGAACCCTACTCAGAGTGGAACCAAGTCGAATCAGGAGGTTTGGTGTCACAGTTGTAGATCAACACACAATGGTCCTTCCTCAACTTTAATGAAAAGATGTTTGAGGTGTGGAGAGGTGGGACATGAGATTCAAGCGTATTCGCTGAGGGTTAATGTCTGCTAGAATTACAAGAAAGAGGGTCATCGATCATCACAGTGTCCTACTAGTGGAAGGTTGGGTTCTGGGGAGGGGTCAGGGGTGTCGACAATGTCAATATTTGGATCTTCTGTTTCAACAGCACGACAGAAAAGAAAGAATCCTTCCTTTGCAGAAGCAAGAGCCTTTCAAATGACAATGGATGTAGAGATTAATACCGAATATGTGAATGTAGGTATGTTTTGTTATATTCCGTATTAGCTGGTATGTTGTTTAATTTGTTGAACTGAATCGTTTAATCATGTTGTAGATTTATGTGTTAAAATGAGCTAAGCATTAACACTGTTAGGAATCTACCTCTAGTGACTTGTATGGTTGTCCTACATCTACTGATGAACTAGTGCTAGAAGTGAGCTATGCTTGTGTAGATATGGCAGGTTTCCTTTCCTTCGACGTGTAGAATGTAAGTAGAGACCAAAAGATTTGGGATTGAGTAGATATCTCCAAATTGTGTTGCTCATAATGAAAAGATGATTTAGGATGATGTACTTGCGCTTGGCCAACACAAATACATTGTGGTAAATCATACAGAAGTTTTGAGAATCACAGGAGATCTAGGACATGTAAATGTGACATGGAAACGTTGAACCTAATGATAAATAGTGTTAGTGTTGTAACCGGGAACCCTTATTTATTATGCCAAACCAGATTTCAATGACGAAATATTCTTAAGGGGTGTAGATTTGTAACACCCTGATTAATGGCCTAGATGAAATGTATAAATAATATTAATTTTATTAAATGATTTAAATATGATATTTAAATTATGGATAATTGATTAGAATTATATAGAAAAGTGAAATATTAATTTGTGAGTTGATAATTTATTAAGTTGACAAATGAATTCTTTTTGTGATGATGGTCACTGAAAATATTTGTTTGTGTGATTCGGCTTCCGTTAGGACTGTGTAATGAAAACATTGTGTTTTAGATCACAGATAAAAAGCTTGATATTATAAATTTAATAATTAATTGAGGCGGTTACCAAATTAAATTGGGAAGGAATTGATTGGTCATGTGCATGTGTATTTCATTATCCCATTTCATTTTTATTAAAACACAGGCACATACATGGATACAAACACACCTTACTTCCTAATTTATAAATTATAATTAATGTAAAGGTTGATGATATTGATCTTATGATTCGCAACTAAAGCCACATACAAAAGGTATAATTTTAAAGTTTGATTATAATCATAAGGGTTTTAATTTTTTATAATAAAAACTTGATATATATGCTTGTGATCGATTATGTGATGCTCATGATTTTGATTTCCTAATTATAAACATGATGGATTTAGTATTTTCTAATATATGTGTATCAACCATAAAAACAAGGTATAAGTATATATGTATTTTATATTGATTTGAAGATAGTTTTATTTTATTTTAAGGGTATTTATACAAAATAGGAGTAATAATCGATTATGGCTATATGTTGTTTATATGCTTAAATTGTTGTGGTTATAGCTTGGTTATGACATATGTATGATTCTGGTACACTTGATTTATGCTAAACAAGTCGAAATAGCAAATTGGGGTTAAATGGTTCGAACTGTTGTTGCTACATTTGATGAACTTGATCTATACAGATCAATCTTTAAACCTTATGGATGAGGACTCAAAACCGTACGGATGAACCCAACCGTACAGATTGACTATCTTATAATTTATTGACGTTTAAGTGTTGTTGAACTGTTTAATAGTTGGTATATATAAAACTAAGATATGATTACTCACTTGAATTGTATTATTCTCAGGTGATAAGAGTAAGCAGAAGACTCAGTAATATTAGACCACTGAGTACTTGTGGATATCGGTGAGTGGAACTATCCTTTAGGATATTAGTATAGAGTAGCAAGTTGTGCTACTACTGTTATGACCACCCTCGATTAGACTGCCCTAATTGTATATTGTTGATATACTGTGTTGATTATATGACTGTATGTGCACTAGTTCATTCAACCTTGATTTGTGAGGTTGGATGCCACGAGTCGATCTTGATTTGTGAGGCTGAACTCATGAGGTCAACCTTGATTTGTGAGGTTGGGTTCGAGTGTTACTATCTGTATAGTATAGCTTTTAATGATGCATACGTTGCATCTGGATTGCTATGCAAAGGATTCAATAACAAGAACTATTGGTAGACTCTAGCCTGACCAGTTAGGGTCGTAGGTCAAGCCTGGACGCCAGTCCTCTGGGAGGCAAAAGTTGTTGTGAGTGTTGTTAGTTGTTACTCGTGGTTGTATGATTTGATGATGTATGCTAATGTTGTTATGATAGTTTCATTCACTTAGCTTCGTGCTAATCCCCCATATCTTTCTTGCAGGTTGTTGATTATTGCATGCTAGTTTTTGGGAGAAGATGAAATGTCTAGTGGATATGTTTGACAACCTTTGAAACTCTGATGTCGTGATTTTGTAATAATGAAACCGTTTTGTTAAGTAACACCATATTGTGGTTTTTTGAATAATAAGTACTTGTGTTTAATAAATAATTATGTTATGGTTGTTTTAATTACTTCCGATATTCTTAAATAATTAGGGTGTTATAGAGTCGGGATTAGAGTAGCCCATTTATGATAAAGTAATTGAATTTATCATCTAAATAAGCATTTATTTGCTTCATTTGGTAGATTATGTCATTACAAAGGCTATGTTTCAAGAATCACTAAAAACGGATGAAAAACGAGGAAAAGCGAGCAAAACCGGCTAAGACGATTAACTCGCGTTTAAATACATTATTTTATAATTTTTGTAAAAGTTTAATATTTTACTCTCATGTTGTATGATATTCAATTATGAACGCGTGGGTGCAAGAATCGTCAAAAACGGAGCTAAAACGAAGATTATAGAGCAAAAACGGTGAAAGACAAGTTACGATCCAGCAAACGGCTTGCCAAACGACTTACCAAACGGCTTGCCAAACAGCCTGCCATAAAGGAAAACGGCTTGCCAAACGGCTTTCCAAATGGCCTGCCATAAGGAAAAACTGCTTGCCAAACGGGCATAAAAAATGGCTTACCCTGGCAAACGGCCTTGGCAAATGGCCTGCCAAACGGCCTGCCAGCCGTTTGCCAGGAAATTTTTTTCAATTTATAGAGCTTTTTGCATTCATTTCAACAGACACCATTCTTCACTTCTCTCTCAAATATCTCTCTAAAGTCGCACTCTAGTGATCTATAGGAGATTAGTTCTCTCTTTAATTTCTCTCTCTAGATTCTAGAGAGAGAAAAGTACAGAGATTAGGAAATGTAATTATCTCTATATTGTCGCTCTCTAGTGATCAATAGGAGATTAGTATGTAGTTAGTAGTAGAAGCTTTCGAGCATTGTAACGCTATGGATATTATGAAGAAATACAAGTGTTATTCTGCCGACATTATTCGGTAATATCTATCCTTTCTTTTATTAATTTATTATAATATTCTTGTTCGATGTTTGTGATTCATTAATATTAGAAATACTTGTTGCCATGATGTGAGTAATTGCTTGATTGTTTGCCATGATTTAATAATGTTAGTTAGGGATGATTATCTTTTCGTACTCGCTTTCTCTCTATGATATTAAACCTCGTTATTATCGACCTTCCACCAATAAACGTGATTAAAACCTTTTATAAAGTTGACAATTATAAGGTAATTAATTATCTGTGTTTATACATTGATCAAGGTATGAACACATCGGAAATACTATAAAGTACATTGGGAATTACCATAGGACCAGATCAAGACATTGGTCCAGAGTATAAGACTCGAGGAAATACTGTTGCAACAGTAGAGTACAGTGTTGATGTACTATATGACCACTTGAGCATGGTCAAGGTTAGAAGCTATGGAACCACTTTAAGTCTAGTACATGGTGGATAACTAAGGGATTTATTGGGTAGATTTAAGTAATGGCTGGTTTCAGTCATAAATGGGAGTTTAACGCACTACAATACAAACTAAGCTTATGAATCTTCAAGGATTACTGAGAACTATGAGATGTTCTAATTTGTCTACAAACTCTTAGAATTTACTAAACTATTGACAGAAAGGAATTCGAAACACAATCATAACCACGTATTTGGGTAATACACTAAGGTGTTAAGAAAGGTTGGATATTATATGTATATGGCTATGTTACTTTGTTCGTGTGCCCAAGGTATGCATTGTATCCAAGATGGGCCGCTTATATCCTTAAACTGGATAAAGCGTAGGGATTTGAGCATAGTCCATCCGATCAGAATCTTCGAAGCCTAGTTCCTCGTGACATGCTAATTGGGAAACCGCTTAGTAGGGAATCTAGTATTTACACCAAGGTATATTTAACCAATGAGTGTCTCGCAATCATCCCGACACTACGTTATCTTAAATCATGGTGAACCACGTCCTCTCTGTCCTTAGCCGTTGCATGCTAGCTAGCTTATTTTAATTATATTGCTTTAATATTTTAATTACAATTATAAAACAAATCAACCCAACTATTGGCTTTACACAATTTGATATTCCGGATAAAAGTGGTGTCTAGAATAAACCGGTTGGACTTGGTTGTTGGATTTTTTCCGAACAGTCGCCAATTTATTGGGACCAAAAGGATCCTGCCTCTCCACATAAGGTGTACCTGGCTACTAGTCTTGAATACTAAATTGTGTACAAACCCAATCTTAATTACTAAATTATCTGAATAAGCTCCGTTTCAAATTCGACCGATCAAGGAACGACCCTAGGTCATATTTGCCCTTGCTAACCCATAGGAAGGAATAATAGATTTAGGCCCAGCATATATAAATTAAACAATCAACTTCTTCTGTTGATATCCTAAATTGGCATTTTGCGACCTAACGACACTGCATAAATAAACCGTCCGATTCAGGCATATCATGGGAGTAGTTTATTTTTGGCGCCGCTGCCGGGGAGCGGTAGTACGATTTGGAGCATGTTTAGATTAGTTAGTTTTTAAGAGACCCTTTTGACTGAGGCTAGCTTTGTCAGAGTTAATAGTTTACCATAGTTAGGTTAGATAATATTAGCTTAATTTAGATTAATTAAAAGTTTCAAATGGACTTCCTTATTAATGAACCTTTAAGATGGTTTAGGCTACTTAGACCGCTAAGAATTCTTCCGACACATCCTTTCTTCTATCCGATATCATACATTGTACCCATCCGACGAGATCCACACTTACCTGCCGATAGTTCGACGATGGCCGCATGCATCACTCTCGCTGACATCACCAAACCCTCGTTAGAAGGACGAGGAGGACCGATACTCTATCCAGAAGTTAACGGAGCGTCTTTTGTTCTTAAGCATAGCATCATACGGCTCATTCACAACCATTGCCAGTTCCACGGCTTACCAAATGACGATCCCAATTCTCACCTAGATAGATTCCTCTCCCTATCCAACTCATATAAGCAAAACGGGGTTGAACAAGATGTAGTTCATCTGTATCTGTTCCCCTATTCCTTAACTCTTCATGCAAAAATCTGGTTCGAGGGGTTAGAACCCAACTCTATCACCTCATGGGAGGAAATGGCAACAACTTTCTTAATCAAGTACATCCCCCATCAAAACAAATCAGACTTAGGAATGACATCGTAAACTTTCAACAAGCTTCCAATGAATTACTCTACACTGCATGGGAAAGATTCAAACATTTGCTTAGAATATGCCCGAACAATTGTCTTGAGAGCTCTGATCAGATTTTGACCTTCTACAAAGGTCTGAATCAGAACAGCAAGTCTACTCTTGATGCTATTTCTCAAGGTAACTTCATGAACTTCACTGCTGACGAGGCCTGGAGATTGTTCGAGGAGATGACTATGCACCATCACGATTGGAACACGGAAGAGTACATTTCATCAGCAACACCGCTTTCCACCTCCGATCCTATCAAAACTATCAAATTTCTCTCGGACCAAATAGAAAACCTCATCAAAGAAGTCGGAGAGCTAAAGAAACTCCCGCAACATGTGTCTCAAGTGCAATTATACCAGAATTGTACTAACCCACATCCAGCCAAGGTATACGAGGCTGAATGTGAGGACACCCTGATAAAATCCTAGCTCATCCGCACAACCCACCTACCAAACCCACTACCCTACCAGAGATAAGTCCAGAAGATGTCCTACTGCGTATCATCAACATGATCACATCAAGACAATATGTAGCTGACTTAGTCATGACTAATCGCTTGAGTAGTCTTGAAAATCAAATAAGCCAGCTAAATCAACGTATCGATTCTCTAGGTTGTCCTAATAATGACTCAAAGGTGGCATATAGCCAACCTTTGGTTTATTTTAAGGAGAAGAAACTAACTAATACCCGTTCGGTAGTAGTTATTGAGTCATCACCTAAACCTACTGGGAAAAAACCCGTTCCATTCTCGGGCTATCTCAAGCAAAGACATAACAAGATGAAATCTTTCAAGCTTGACGATAAATTTTTGGATACTGTGTCTAAAAATCCTCATAGTAAGAAGTATTTTAGGAAACTCCTATCAACCAAGGATAAGGTACCCGAAGTACCCAATGTCCCGCTGAACACGGATTGTTCAGCCATTCTCTTAAATACTCTTCCTGAAAAACTAGGGGATACCGGACGATTTACCCTTCCTTGTTCTATCTACCAATCTGGTACTATCTATTCGATCGCTGACCTTGGTGCCAGCATCAATCTCATACCCTACTCACTGTTCCAGAGACTCGAAATTGGAAACCTTAACCCTACCAAAATGAGCATTCAGCTAGCTGATCAATCCACTAGATATCCTAAGGGAATAGCTGAGAACGTCATGGTTAAGGTCGACAAATTCCTCTTTCAGATCGACTTTGTGGTTATGGACTATAAAGAAGACATGAAAACCCCTATCATCTTAGGAAGGCCTTTCATGAATACAACTAAAGCTATCGTTGACGTTTATTCACGGACTATCACCTTGAGAGCCCGTGGAGAAGAAGTCACTTTCACGATCGACGAGTCTGTATGTCCTTCTGATGGGAACGCCGAAGTAAATACCATCTCCACTAGGAAAGTCACCTTCTATTCCGAGAATGAAGAGAAGAAGATAGAAGTACAAGACAAGAAGAATAACCACGCCACACCAACCCAATCTTCACTCCCACCTTATTTTGACCTTTTAATGACTAGAGGGGACTTCGTTCTAGAAGAACTCTCTGAACCAATTATACTTGAAACTCCCGACCAGAGTGACGAGGAGGTGGATGAAGAAATAGAAATGGAAAGTCCGGATGCGAAGAAGGAGATGGAGGATTCTAGCACCGAAGTAGTTGTTAATGTTGCTACAACATTGGAGACGTCAATGGACATCGTCCCACCTCCATCCTTAGAGTACAACATTACGACCAACCTGAAGTCACAAAGAAGAAAGACAGATTTTGCGTCAGGGCTACCCTATAAACCATCACTCAAATACATAATGACATACACATCATGGAGTGATGAGGACCCATTTGACCAACCCACACAAATTAAGGAGGTGGAAGAAGTTGATAGCTTTGTTATACCTCAAGTTAAACATATCATTCACTTCAAACCACATTCTCCTCTCATTAGACATACCTTATTCTATGTCCGCTTCAATCTCATTGGTATGTTCCAATATTACCTCTTGTATCCACTGATGGATGCAAGGGAGCCGCCTAGATTTCCTGAGAAATAAGGCTAGAGTCAGGTTCGTGACTCGAACAAAAACAAGCGCTTCTCGAGAGGCAACCCGTGTGTTTATTTTTCTCTAGCTTTAGTAGTAGTTAGATTAAGATAATTAGGTTAATTGAATAAATGAGAAAGTGAAACTTAAAATAAAATTTTCAACGTTTCTTTGGACGAATTCACTTCTCCTACTTGTCTAGGGCTTAATTGAATTAATTGCTACATTATTTCAAATGTCTTAAAATGAAAGGCAGTCAACACTTTAAGTGTGAGATTAAGATTTTAAGTCATACACTGATTTGTTGAATTTTCAAAAACCTCAAGTTTTCAGAAAAACTTTTTCATCAAAACGCAAATCAGTGAGTATATGCCCTAAAGCTTAATCACCTGTCTAGG
Source organism: Rutidosis leptorrhynchoides (assembly GCF_046630445.1). Taxonomy (NCBI): domain Eukaryota; kingdom Viridiplantae; phylum Streptophyta; class Magnoliopsida; order Asterales; family Asteraceae; genus Rutidosis; species Rutidosis leptorrhynchoides. The sequence continues at coordinate 627,107,927 of NC_092334.1, forward strand.
TTTGATCTTTTCCATTTTTACAAGTAATAGATAGTTATTGATGCCTGTGGTGGAGACTCTTTGAATAATGATGAAACGACAAGGAAACACGTTGATTATTTCATTGCAAGTTATTGGTGGATGGTGTATGGAGGATGAGAACGCCCTAATGAGCTAGAGTACACTTCAAGAAGACCGATTCGAATCTAGCAGAAGATGGTTCCGACTCCGTCTACCTTCAGATCCTCGGCTCACAACCGCACGCAAGGGGAGTAATTCGTTTCTTTCTCTTCGTTTGTTTATTTTGCTTCGTTATATCTTTAACCTATACCCTATCCTAAGCTTATCACTAAGAGTGGGATTCCAACCCAATATTGAGATTAGATACATTTTTCGACGTGTTCAAACTCTAAGTGTGGGATTTTAGCTCTCTAAAATCTAAGAATGAACATTAGGGACAATGTTCCTCTAAGTGTGGGATAGCGGTGTAGTACACCGAAATTAGCTATGGGATGCTCGGAAAATATTCTTAACTTAAAATTTACCCAAGCTTTTCAATTATACCTACTATTTAGATTCTTTGTCCTCAACGTAAATTTTTCAAAAATTTTGGCTAAATGATACTTTCTGAAAAAGTACTTTCGAAAATTAAGCGTGTTCGTTCTAAAATTAATACAAATGAGGACATAAATCTTCTTAAGGATGAACCGATTCTCTAAAAGAGCATTGCATGACTAGGCATTATCGACCCAATATAATTGCTGTGAGGCACCCCAAAAATAGCCTAATAAGCATTCATTTTTAATGCTTCACTATCTTTTCCGTTGAGAGTGCCGATGTTAGCATTTAGAGTTAGAACTTGACATTGACATACATTTCGAGGCCAGTGGTTAGTAAGCGCCATACGTGGTATAGGTGTGATACTTCTTTCAAAATCATTCTGAATAGAGAAGACAAAAAAACCATCCGTTTTCGTTTCCACTCCACGCATTTAAACCGACCAACTCATCTTAAAGAGTTGATGAATCAGAAAATACTCACCCCAAATTCACTATCAAATACGTTACCCTTTCCACCCTCTTTCCTTTCTCATTCCAAAATCTAGTAATTCAAAGAGATAGATCGACCAAGTTTACTTCAAACACTTGTCGAAAAATTCCGAAATCTCAGACTGTTTTTGATAGGTCAAAAAGACCTATTTCTGGTGAAATACCTTTCCCTCTGGGCACAAGAAGAAATAGACAAAGTTATGAAGATGAGATATCAAAAAAAAAAATGATGAGCAAAGTCTCAAAAATAAAGAAGAGAAAAGTCTTCAAATAAAAGCATATATCCCCCAAGAAAATGAAGATTGTGACCCAGGAGGATTGCAGAAAAGAAGCAAAGTCTTCGCTGAAAATCAGCACCCTCTAAAGGAACTCTTCAACAAAAATAGAGTATCATCTTTCCTAGAAAAAAGTATATCCTCATTGAAACCGAAATCTATCGAATCTTTCTAAATTTCAAAGATTCGAAATCACCCTTTTCGCCATATCAAAACCTTCACTTTTCTTCGCAAACCAGCCTTTAAACCCGCTCTTCCTCTTGAAAGAATGATTAGGGAGAAGATCGGTGCCGTCCTTATCTAACCGGTGGAGATATGATTCTTGGTCAAGCCTATGACAATACTTGCAGCATGACTGGCTATGAGCGAATTCAATTCATAGATTGATAGGGAACCCCAAACACTTGAGTGATTCGAGTGACCCGTGTAAGGAAGCCAATGTCATGTAACCTTCCCTTATGCTTGCAGAGATAGTTTCTACCCCTTTTTAGAAGACGGTTTGTCTGATCTTGCTCTTATAATAAATAAAAAACCACTTGAATAATAGAACGGAAACCTCATAAGCATCCTTGAACTCAAAATAAAAGAGAGGTTTGCTTGAGGACAAGCAAAGTCTAAGTGTGGGATATTTGATATCGGCTAAAAAGTCACGTTTTTACCCCCGATATTAGCCTTATTTATGATAAAGTAATTGACTTTATCATCTAAATAAGCATTTATTTGCTTCATTTGGTAGATTATGTCATTACAAAGGCTATGTTTCAAGAATCACTAAAAACAGATGAAAAACGAGGAAAAGCGAGAAAAATCGGCTAAGACGATTAACTCGCGTTTAAATAACTTATTTTATAATTTTTGGAAAATTTTAATATTTTAATCTCATGTTGTAGGATATTCAATTACGAACGCGTGGGCGCAAGAATCGTCAAAAACGTAGCTAAAACGAAGATTCTAGAGCGAAAACGGTGAAAGACAAGTTACGATCCAGTAAACGGCTTGCCAAACGGCCCGCCATAAGGGAAAACGGCTTGCCAAACGGCCTGCCATAAGGAAAAACGGCTTGCCAAACGGCTTGTCAAACGAGCATCAAAAACGGCTTACCCTGGCAAACGGCCTGCTAGCCGTTTGCCAGGAAAATTTTGCCTATTTATAGAGCTTTTTGCATTCATTTCAACACACACCATTCTTCACTTCTCTCTCAAATATCTCTCTATAGTCGCTCTCTAGTGATCTATAGGAGATTAGTTCTCTCTACTTTCTTTCTCTAGATTCTAGAGAGAGAAAAGTACAGAGATTAGGAAATGTAATTATCTTTCTATTATCGCTCTCTAGTGATCAATAGGAGATTAGTATGTAGTTAGTAGTAGAAGCTTTCGAACATTATAACGCTATGGATATTATGAAGAAATACAAGTGTTATTCTGTCGACATTATTCGGTAATATCTATCCTTTCTTTTATTAATTTATTATAATATTCTTGTTCGATGTTTGTGATTCATTAATATTATAAATGCTTGTTGCCATGATGTGTGAGTAATTGCTTGATTGTTTGCCATGATTTAATAATGTTAGTTATGGATGATTATCGTTTCGTACTCGCTTTCTGTCTATGATATTAAAACTCGTTATTATCGTCCTTCCACCAATAAACGTGATTAAAACCTTTTATAAAGTCGACAATTATAAGGTAATTAATTATCTGTGTTTATACATTGGTCAAGGTATGAACCCATCGGAAATACTATAAAGTACATGGGGAATTACAATAGGACCAGATCAAGACATTGGTCAAAAGTATAAGACTCGAGGAAATGCTGTTGCAACAGTAGAGTACAGTGTTGATGTACTATAGGACCACTTGAGCATGGTCAAGGTTAGAAGCTATGGAACCACTTTAAGTCTAGTACATGGTGGATAACTAAGGGATTTATTGGGTAGATTTAAGTAAGGGCTGGTTTCAGTCATAAATGGGAGTTTAACGCACTACAATACAAACTAAGCTTATGAATCTTCAAGGATTACTGAGAACTATCAGATGTTCTAATTAGTCTACAAACCCTTAGATTTTACCAAACCATTGACAGAAAGGAATTCGAAACACAATCATAACCACTCATTTGGGTAATACACTAAGGTGTTAAGAAATGTTGGATATTATAGGTATATGGCTATGCTACTTTGTTCGTGCGCCCAAGGTATGCATTGCATCCAAGATGGGTCGCTTATATCCTTAAACCGGATAAAGCGTCGGGAGTTGAGCATAGTCCATCCTATCAGAATCTTCAAAGCCTAGTTCCTCGTGACATGCTAATTGGGAAACCGCTTAGTAGGGAATCTAGTGTTTACACCAAAGTATATCTAACCAATGAGTGTCTCGCAATCATCCCGACACTACGTTATCTTAAATCATGGTGAACCACGTCTTCTCTGTCCTTAGCCGTTGCATGCTAGCTAGCTTATTTTAATTATATTGCTTTAATATTTTAATTACAATTATAAATCAAATCAACCCAACTATTGGCTTTACACAATTTGATATTCCGGATAAAAGTGGTGTTTGGTTGTTGGATTTTTCGAACAGTCGCCAATTTATTGGGACCAAAAGGATCCCGTCTCTCCACACAAGGTTTACCTGGCCACTAGTCTTGGATACTAAATTGTGTACAAACCCAATCTTAATTACTAAATTATCTGAATAAGCTCCGTTTCAAATTCGACCGCTCAAGGAACGACCCTATGTCATATTTGCCCTTGCTAACCCATAGGAAGGAATAATAGATTTAGGCCCAGCATATATAAATTAAACAATCAACTTCTTCTGTTGATATCCTAAATTGATGTTTTGCGACCTAACGACACCGCATAAATAAACCGTCCGATTCGGGCATATCAAATGCCAATTACTTTAGCATAAGACGGTTAGTACAACAACAAAACCCCATCTCGTACATGCGACGTATGGGGGATGTGAGATGTAGACAATCTTTCCCCTATCCTAGAATAAAGACAAATCATTTCTCCACCCGAAGTGAAACACTCCCAAGAGTAGAGAAAGTCATCCCTCTCAATGTTCTATGGATAACGAGATTGCTTCCAAAAGGATCTCCGGTATAAGTAGGAAAATTTTTAAAAAATGAAAATAAAAAATGAAAAAATGAGACGTCATGAAAATGGTAGAATCAAATTCTACGGGTTTTAAATCCTGCATAGAATTCAATTTAGGCTCTAAACGACAGTCAAGTCGCCAATAAATCGACGCTTGCTGTTGACTCGATTAATAGAGCCAATAAGATATAACCTGATACAATTTTTACGCTTGGAGTAGATAACAACGAGCGATTGTTCAACGTTTTACAATTGCAGGAACTGCTATATTGGTGCACATGAGCTATAATGACAAGGATCACTTTGAAAACGTTATTGAATTAAAATCGAACAATGTTATCAAATTTTGTAAATTATGTAACCAAACATAATGAAATAGATTGTCATTTTGTTAGAGACAAAATCAAAGAAGGCAAAATCCTCCTGCAGTTCACATCATCTTCTTCCCAGGTTGTGCAGTTCACATCATCTTCTTCCCAGGTTGCAGAATGTTCTAACCAAAGCTCTACACAAGTCTCCACATTACAGTCGTATTACCAAGTTTGGCATCTGTGACCCTTTTACACTGCCAACTTGTGGGGGGATAAAGAGATACATTCCACACAAACTTTGACATCTACACAATGGAAAAGGTTACATAGAATGCTTATTCACTGCAACAATATTTAAGTTATTTTACTGTAAGTTTGTTATTAGGTGGTTAGAATTGGTTATTATTATTGTTAGAATATTTTTGTTGACTTTAGGAAGTCAACTCTTCATGTATCAGTATATAAGACTTTTCCCTCATTCCTTTGTATTGTAAGTTTTCAGAATCCTCAATAAAACAGATATGAAGTTCATCTTAATTTTATCTTTAATCCCATACTCGATAAATAAGCAACACTAAGTCCATCGCCAGCGACTACAACTGCTGCACAATCGGAGATTCCAGCCGACGAAGCAGGTTAATTTTTTTTTTTTTCTTTTCGAAATTCCATCTGATTTTTAACTATCACTGCTATTCAAGATACCTCATTAGTGCGTGTGCTCCAACAAATCTGCCCAATTACCTACTTGACATGAACAAATCTGCCCGATTAGCTCTAAGCTATAAAATGAATTAATAGTCACCTGTCAAAATATTACTACAGATGGTTATATTCATTTACATCTTTTTTTCTCAAGTCTCATATGTTTGATTTAAAGGTTGTTGAGTCCACTTGCGGTTGTTCCTCTGGTCACTCTATCTGGTTTCGGTCTTTATGAATTTGGATTCCCAGGGTTAGGTTAAGTATGATTAGACATATTTTTACAGAATACAACCTACGCTATTCTATATCTTTGTTTCTTTTTGTATTTTAGTTCGCTAGATATGTTGAAATTGGGTTGCCTCTTCTCATTAGTATGGTTCTTATATCTCAGGTATACTACTTTGTCAAGCATTATCATATTATTTTTATACAGGTGCTTATTGTTGCATGGGAGTACTAATATGTGCTATCATACATACAGTTGTTTCTGGGATATCTTCTAACTGATAAAGGGATTTGGTAATAAGAATTAGCTAACAAGAGGTCTCGACACAAGCGTTTTAAAGACCTTTTAATGAATCAACAACACTGTTTCAGTCACCGTTACTACTTCTGTACCTGTCTGTAAAGAGAAGAAATCAAAACGGCAGCTGAAAAAGGGAACAAAATCAGGTATATGTCTGTGTATATGTAAGATAATATTTTTTATGATGTAAAGATATGGCTTTGTGTGATTAGTTTGTCTCTCTACAGGATTTTATGATATTGCCCAATTTTGCTTGCAAAGTTGTGGGAACTACAATTTCAAATAGTTTTGTTTTTTTTTTTTTTTTTTTTTTTTTTTTTTTTTTTTTTTTTAACGTGTTCAACTATTAAAATTACTTATTTTTTAATCGTATGCAGAAATTGGCATCATATATTGATCCTTATGCTCGAATTGCATCTGCTTCCATTTATGATTCTGTATGTTGTAATGTTTGAAGGCATCCTGAACGTAAGTGATGTTTTGTATTTGCTTCTTTCGCGGATGTCACATTTTAAGACAATGTAATAATTACTTTTGGCAGTACTAACAACCTATGTATATTATCTTAAATAGCGTGTAATAACTACCAACGAAAATGCTAGAAAGCATCGCTAAAAAAAAACTAACGTCGGCCGCAGCAAAGCGCAACTGACCTCAAGCTTGTTATATACAACACTAAATTGAATAATAAAATTATATATTATGGATTAACTCTGATAGCAAGTTTATGACATATTTCAATATGAATGTCAGCCGTTCATATATAATTAATTTTACGACCCGTGAAAATATAGATTTCGGTTAAAAATACTTTAAAAGACCTCCATAGTTTTGATAGGCGGTATTTTTCCTCGTTGTAATGGACATGTAAACTCCAAAATATTAAAATATAACACGTGATGGGCAAAAGATGTCATATTAATGTGTTTAATTTTGACCGGATAGTGTAACGTACCGTCAAAAACTGTTATGACGACCAACGTTAACTAAGGCCCAAAGCAATGGTCAACGCATTCTACAATGCAAGAACTGTTTGCACAATTCAATGAAGCATCTTCTTCTGCGCGGAATTCCAATGCCGGGCCTTCAAATCCAGGGCTGATTGATGAGACGGTTGACCAAAAAGTTACATTTTAGATTTTTATACATACAAATACAATTTACAATTACAAGTAATACTAAATTTAGAATAAACTAGTTTATAACCCGCGATTTCGCGGGTTTTTAAAATAAGAGTTTACGAAACCTATTTTGAAAGGTATAAGAAATGTCCATGAATAAATAATCATTGACAAATAAAAGAAAAAAGATCAATATGATGGAATATAACTCATTATGTTATATAAGTACATGTACAATAAATCACAATTAAGTAAGACGAAGTACAATATAATTGTTTAACGAATTTGTAGCAAGTATGAAAAGAAAGTGAACAGTAAAGAAAAAAACCCGAACATTTCATGTTTGTGTTTACAATTGCCAAGCATAGTTATTTTGTTGCTTCTAATCTCCTGTAATACATATTAATTTTCAATAATGATTCAGTGAATTGTTTTGTTGTCAGTATCTCTTAAAGCTTAGTCAAAGTTAAGCGTCAAACCGAAAAAAGTTAAAAATAATAATAGTTCAAGAGAAAATACATCAACCAAACCACCAAAAGCTACCAAAGCCTTTTTCAAAGCATACAACCTGGTCTATAATTTTCTTCTTTAATTAATTTAGATTATTTTATTTTTGTAACCACCACCAAAAACTTATAATTTTAAGATTTGTGCTTGTAAAGAAAGAGGAACCTCATTAAAGTAATAAAACGAACTTACATGATAGTCATCGTAATGACGGTGCAGCAGTCTGCAAGTAAGAAAAACCAAAAACAGTATTAGTTTCAACAAACTTGATCAAAACAAAATAGCAGAATTTATGAAGTTGCAACACAATTCTTATCTATTATGAGAAAAAGTGTAATAAAAAAAAAGTCTTCGAAAGCCACAACGTGTAATGTCAATGCATACAAACTTTCTGTCTCAACATTCAGTTCAATATTCAATATTCAATATTCAATATTCAATATTCAATATTAAATAATAGTAAGAGCATAATTGAATTTATGTCTGTGTAACCATATGTTAATTACTTTTGTAAAGAATCAATGATTTTGGACAGGAAGTGGTTTACGGCAACCCAGCTCATATAACCCGTCCATAATGGCATTTCAAGCAAAAACGCCCGGATGAAGTCGATTTATCGTGTACACAAACATATAATACCGTACATCACATTATATACTTTACCTTTCGGTATATGTCCCTCCGATCATAACCACTTTCTCTCTTCCACTCTCACCTTTTTCTCTTGCCCTTTGTGCTTCCTGCATATAAGTTTATATTCAATGTTGAATATGCACTTAAGTCTAGCAACAATAGTGAAATGAGTTTAATGTCAAACAGTGCAGTAACCCACCTCTTCCTCCGTTGCTTTCTCTGCTTCCTCCAACACTTCTTTTTCGATCTATTGTTCAACCAAAAAAGTGATTTACGTGGTCATTCAAGTAATTACTTGCAGACTGAACTGTTTGAGCACGTATAGATCAGGATCATCTTCAAATTCTGCAAATCTACAAAAGAAATGCAAGTAAAACAGCTAAAACTAATCTATTTACTTATGAATGAGTCAATTCGAGTAATGTTCTTTTATCTCATAATGTTCAATTACATAATCAAAAAATAAAAAAAAAACAATTTTTACTACTCAAACACAAACTCAAAAATTAAAAATAACAATAAAGTTGGCTTAGAAGAAACTTGATAATCTGCAGCCTTCCAGAGTGCATTCCTTAAGCATAATACTTCCAAAATCATTTATCAACACATGAATTGTTTTTGATATTAAAAATTACTGATATCATTTTATCCAAAATATTTATACATGAAAAACGTAAAATGTTCAACATTATTTGTTTATGGCCAATCCAATCAGATGTATAAAAAACAATCTTTTTCGGTTGTCGAATGTGAAGATGTTGCCTCCTCTACTGACACCAAATACTAATATGCAAGTAAACCAGCTCCATGATTCCAATGTACATAAAAGTTAACAAAATTCAAACTCTACATAAGGTAGAGTGCTAAAAGGAAAAGTAATAATCAAGTCACCAACAATCCTACTAAGTAACAATTAGTATCAGGAAACAAAACTTGTAACACTTAGCCATTAAATGAACGTACTGCAATACATCTCTTCTTATGGTAGGATTATTGTGCCATTTTATTGTGAAAATGATTAGTAGCCCTATTAATACACATACAACTGTGAAGATGAGAGGTACATATAAATGTCTCAGAAGATGAAAAGATCGAAACCTTGTGTGTTCAATTTTAAATCTCTTTTACTTTTGACTTTCTTCAAAAGCTGTCTTCCCGAGGGTTATACAACACCTATTAATGCAAAGATAAATACAAATTTCATACAAAAGTGTTAACACATATATTTTGTAAACTACTTGTGGTTTCCTTTAACTTAAAATAAAATAAAACATTAAAATATATATGTTAACATAAAGTGTTAACCATAAAGACCAGGTTGGGTTGATCATACGATAAGTACCTAATTGGTTGATCACAAACAAGCATCCTGAGAGAAGCTTTGATGAACGATCTATTTGAATTCTTCAATTCCATAGTGTTTTCTACCATAGTTTCTAAAAGATATATGCATACATATGTCAATTAAATATACATCTAAAATGAAGGCGAAACTGATCGGCATATTTTGTAAAACTACTGCCGAACCCCAATATGCAATACATGAAAAATGTTAGATACAGAAACCGGTCTTTTGATAATACGAAAAAAAATATAACAAAAACCCTAATTTGATGTGAACGATGAATTTTTACAAGTTTCTTCATTAATCTGCTATTGACAGTGTTCAACATACATACATATAACATGAAAATGAATAGATAGCAGGAGATAGTAAATGTAACGAAGCTCGTACCAAGATTGCTTCTTCCTGTGGGAGATCGGGGAAATTGTTCGGCGTATTTTGGTGAACTACTATCGCACCCCAAAATTTGAAAAATGAAATAGATGGAACAGACCCCGTACATTTTTATGGCAGTAGAATATTAGAGGGGTAGTGGTGTCAATATACAAATAAAATTGAAGTGATAGACAATTGTTTAGTGATCAAGCGATCTAAGGGTTATTATTGAAAGATGTTGTTTAATCGAATGGTTCTTTTTACTCCATTAAAATTTTTCTGATGTTAATTAGCTAAATCTGACTTTGTTATTATATATAATATAGAATATAGATATAGATATAGATAGATATAGATATAGATATAGAATATAGATATAGATAAATGAAAAATTATATACTTATTCTTAAAAGTTACATAGTAGTTTGTTACTTTGTTACCATTCAAGATCCTCAAAAAATAGTTTCAAAACTCAACGTGTTTTGCAGTGAACATTAGTAAAAGTCAAAGTCAATCCCCAGCTCATGTAGGTTTCTATTTACTTCGCCAGTGTTTACTCACGATCAGTTATACATTGCTATTTCAAAATTAAAGAGTATCTCTGATAAAAATATGAATCATAGTAGTACTACAACCAATTTAATTTGTAAAGAAGTCTCACAAAAGTTACGATTTCAATACTTTTCACCATTATGTTATCTTTTACCTTTATGCTAAAAATACTTTTGTTATTATTGGTCACATTAAGGAACCGAATGGTATAGTATAGTATCAAATGAAATAATTGAGGAGCATTTTTAATAGATTGATATTTGCAGGACCGTCTCAGTAATTTTGCGGGCCCTATTAAAGACATAAAAATGTCCCCTTTTAGACATTAAAAAATTTAATATATATAATAAGATACTACTAAAATTATCAATATAGAAAAAGTTCTCAAAACAAGCGTAACATATTATTTTTTTCACAAATAATTGTCAATTCTTTTAATTAAACTATTTTTAAAATAAAACTTCTCCCCTAGCATTTTTGGAAGCAAAAATTTCAGTCAGCTCTTTATATTCAATGATGCTTAAGATACCGTTTTCAATACTCCCTAAGATATTATTCTCAATCAGCTCATTAACTCGTATTATTATTACTCTACTGTATGTAAAAACATGTATTATTATTTTTGAAAATTTTGAACCCTTATAAAGTTATGTGTCCTGTGAGATTGCACTCTATGATCTACAGATGTACTAGATTACACATGTACTAGAGATGAAGATGACCATTGTTAATATTTCATTACCGAGGTGGTAATATTTGCCTTTTTTACTTTACTTTATACGGAGTATTTTACAAATAGCAAATCTAACCCAAAATAACTCATCATATATCACACACAGACACACACACACACACACACAAACTCAGCCAAAACGAAAAAGACTTCATTTTTGAGCTCATTAAACAGAGTAAGGTACGCTATCTCAAACCCTAGGTTTTACTTCTTTTTTTAATCATTATTATCGTGTTATTCTCAATTAAGCTTTAGGTTTGTTCGTATTCATTCACTCTATATACTAAATTACTCACTCACGCTACAATATTAGGGTTTTGAATTTGGATAATTTCATTTTGAATCTGCATCGAGTATAATCAACAATTAACAATAAATTTAATTGTATACGTAGTTGATCTGCAAATTGCGACAAAATGAAAGAAGATAAGGATGATGTTGTGCTGTTAAATGCTGATACAAAAGATAAAATTGATAGTGAGAAAGATGAAAGTGAGGATATGGTGGTTGATGTTGTTGGTGCTGATGGTGGTTCTAAGGTTGATTTAGGGTTTGATAAGGTAGCTGAACAGAGTTCTGGTACTGGTGATTTGGTTATGGAAGATGCAAATTTTGAGAAACCTGGAAATGGGCCAGTGGTGGAAGGTTCTAGAGAACCTTTAGACCAGGAGACTGAAGCTGGTGGAGAGAAAACTATTGATGTGAAAGATAAGGAGGTTGTAGTACCGAATGTAGACTCTGAGAAACAAGTGGATGATGATGTAGACGGAAAAAACGGGAAGGAAGTTGAGGTTTTGAGTTCGTTGAAGGTTTCGGAAGTTGCAGAGGAGGGGTTAGTTGGAACAGGTGAAAGTAATGTTGATGAGAGCACTAAAAATGAGGAAGAGGGAGTTCGAGATGGAGATGACCAAACGGGAAATGAGAGTTTGCAGTCAACAGTTGATGTTACAGTGAACGCTGTTCAGAAGTCAGGAGGAGGTTTGACCGAGGAGACAGTTGAACGGGGTATAGAATCTGTTAAAGAAGATACTGATGAGGTTTCGGATTCCACTAAGGTTTCGGAGTCTGCGATTGAAGTTGTTGAGGTGGTTGTAGAGGAGAATTTGACTAAAAAAGATGAGGTTCGAGATGTTGTTTCTGAGGATCAAAGTTCAGTTCCTGCAGATAACCCTAGTTTATCAAGTGACGTGGTTAACAGAGATGAAAATTTGGACCAGAAAGCTGAAATTAGCAAAGAGGAAAGTTCACAATCAAGAATAGAAGCTGAAACAGATGATGTTCAAAAGATGGATGATGAATCAAGGAGCAAAGATTCTCAAAGTATTGAAGTAGAAATTGATGTAGCTGATAAAGAAAAGGAATCGGAAATAGGTTTGACCAAGGAGACCATGGAAAAACCAACAGGATCTGTTAAAGAAGTGGACGATGCAGATCATCCGATGGATGAAACAACTGAAAAAGAAACCGAGGCTTTAGATTTATCAAAGATTCCAGATTTGGAAACCAGGGCCAATCTTGGCTCAGAGGAAGCAGATGTGGAGGTTGTAGAAGACGGTTTAGAAAGAAAAGGTGAACCTCAAGTGGTTGTTAATGCAGAAACTGGAGACGGGGTAGGTGCTGATAAGTTACCAAATTCCGTTGTGCAAGATTTGACTGTTAGCGGGATTTTGGTCGAAGATGAGAACCTAAAAGCCAATGACGTGGCAGATGAAACAACAGAACCGCATACTGAAGTTCCAACGATCGGTGTGCCAAATACTTCGGTTGAAGATTTTGACAAAGCTAACCATGAGACAACTCATGCGGGTTATGCTGAACACGTTGTTTTACCTGCAAACACACAATTTTCATATGATGAAGCTCAATTGGACAGAGGAGATGATGCAGGAATGGATATTGATGAAGTGCTCGGTTGGAAAGATGAATTCGACGAGCAAAAGACGGACCCCACGAATCTCTCAATTATAGACGAGAATGTAGATGTGGATGTTGTAGAGCAAGAAATAGATGCATCATCAGAGCGTACTATGGAGGCTAAACAGTGGTATGAAACAGCGGTTTCGTTATATCAATCATGTTATTTCCACCCGCCAGTAAACGAAGGTGAATTCTCGGTTTCTGATTTAGTCTGGGGTAAAGTCAGGAGTCATCCGTGGTGGCCCGGGCAGATATTCGATCCATCTGATGCGTCAGAAAAAGCCATGAAATATCACAAAAAAGATTGCTTTTTAGTAGCGTATTTTGGAGACCGAAGTTTTGCTTGGAACGAGTCAACAGTCTTGAAACCATTTCGGTCCAAATTTTCCCAAATCGCAAACCATACTAATTCAGAAGCTTTCAATAATGCTGTCCATTGTGCTTTAGAAGAAGTTTCGAGACGGGTGGAATTAGGGCTTGCATGTTCGTGCATTCCTCGTGATATTTATGAGAATATCAAATGTCAAATTGTAGAAAATGCAGGGATTAAGCAAGAATCGAGTAAACGAGATGGTATCGATAAATCTGCTAGTGTTAACTCATTTGAACCTGATAAACTTGTGGATTATGTAAGACTACTTGCGAAATTCCCTTATGGCGAAAGTGATAAAATGGAGATCACGATGGCAAAAGCTCAATTATCGTCCTATGGTCGTTTTAAAAGGTACCGCCAGCTGGCTGAGTTTCAGTTATGTGGAGATGTATTGGAAGATATGCAAGTTATGAACGATGATGGTTCTAAAAAACGAAAGGCAGATGATTCGATTTCTGATGGTTCTGAGAAGCGACCTAGTCTGGATAGTGACCCCGTAGCGACAGCTAAACTGTCTTTCAAAGTTGGTGCATCCATTCAAAAAGTAGCAAGTCAACTAACCGGACCAGTAAAGACTGAACCGGCTGACCAAGTAGTCATAAGTGCTGTTTCAGATCAAGCTGAGTTGCTATCGCAACTTCACTTGTTTGCTCAGGACCCCATGAAAAAACACAGTTTCTTGAATAATGTCATCCCGTTTTTCAGTAGCCACCGAGCAGCTGTTATAAACAAAATTAGACAAGATTCAATCGATGCTAGAAAGAGAAAGATTTCGAATGAAAACGATCCAGAAGAGTTTGAATTTGATGATGTTAATGATTCTTATTGGACGGATAGGATCATTCAGAACTATCCTGATGAACAACTATTGCAAGAACATCAAAATGGAGGTGCAGAACAACATCAAATTGTGACTTATGAACAAGACAAACAACAACATGTAAAACCGACCCGTAGATCGAATAAAAAGCGTTTCTTTAGTAGCAATCATGAAATAGAGGCAAAGGAACAATTGGAGCTTATAGAAAGAAGACGGTTGAATTTGGCAACTGAAGTTTTGATGAAGTTTACTGAGGGTATTTATTTTCCTTCAGAAATTCATCTGAACAAAATGTTTAGACGGTTTGGGCCTTTAATGGAATCTGAAACTGAAGTCGACAGGCAAAGTGGGCGGGCCCGAGTTGTATTTAAAAAATGTTCAGATGCTGAAGTTGCTCATAGTAGTGCGGGAAAATTTAACATCTTTGGCTCCATTGTAGTAAAATATGAACTGAATTATACACCGTTGATCTCTTACAAGCCTTTACCCCTTCCGTTGGCTCAAGATACAACAGCTGCTTGCTAAGTTGTATCCTGTCTGCTTGTTTCTGGTATGTTACTGTTTTTTAGTTTACTTGATATGCTTTTTCTTTGTGTTAATGGAGTAAAAATTATGTATAACATAAATTGATTTAGTTTCAGTTGATGACAATGAGGTATACAAGAGACATGTTCGTGAACTTGGACTATCAAAGTACATTTTGCACTATTGTCTCTATATATATTCAACCTTTGAGGAGAGTTGTAATGTCTATTAAGTTATTTTCGGCTTGTGAGTAATCGTTACTCTAAGAAACTTCTTTAGAGGTTCTTTGCATAAGATATCTGATGAGTTTGGATTATTAAATGTTGCAGGTAAAAGGGATAGTGGTAAGGATCGTTTGAAGCTTTTGGAACTATAATGAGGAGCGAGTATTTGTACCAATGTATCGTATTGTCCTTTGAAAGACAAGTAAGAATGCATGCTTAATTGTATTCGATTAATATCTAGATGTAACTTTTTTCTAGATTAGTTTTTTACTTTTTAGCACGCTCTATACTTATTACCATTATATTTGTTACTATTTCGAGTGTTATTCTGCGACACCCAATGTAGCTAATGTTAGATTTTATCTTGTGCAATAATTGCCGTGTTTGTGTTTGCATCTTGAAAGTAAAACCTTGAACATAGTAGTGGTGAACAAAATTGGTTAACGGGTCAAAATAAGCTCTCCGTAGCTTTTAAATGCAGTGCGACTGGTTGGCTGGCCCGTCAGTACTTTTCTTTTTGTCTGGTTTGCTAAATTAGAATTTCAAAGACCAGATTGTTGAATAAACAAAATAATTTTTCAAAAAAGTGTTTTTGGATGTGTTAAAGACTTAAAGCATTTCATAAACTTTGGGTGAGTTTTACGGTATCTTTTTTTGCATATGAGCATAAAAAATATTAGACTAATATAATATGGACATTAGTCATGATTTTTCATTGTTCTTAATGTTTATGTGCTTAGCAAAAGTAGACCTCATATCTCCCTGTATCTTTCTAACACTTACGTTGGTATGTTTAGGGTTTGGTAGATTTGTGTTCTTTTCCTTGACCATTAGAATAACTACTAGAGATTTGCTTAACTTTTTCCATATATCTGTATGTCAAAGTTAACCATCAAGATAAGATTAGAATATTACATACACATAAGCATTATGATGTAACCAATCAGACACATTACAACATATATGCATATTAAGATTAGCAGCTTCTTTTGCATTAGCGTTGTGGTTTCTGTAACACAATTTAAATGATATTGTTACTATGCGAAGCTTTGAGCAATGAAGCCAAGCAGAACTAATACTCAATTATATCGGGGATTGATATGTATTCTTAGTTTTACCGAGACTTAGATGTCTTTGAAATCACAAGTAGATGTTTGAATATAAATGTTGAATATATGATGATTATTAGAGATGGTAATATAAACTTTAGTCCAATGTTTACCCTTATGGAGTTCTAGTGCTAGTTCGTTCTTACTTGTGAAAGAATAAAATCCCAAGTTATTATTATATAGTTATTGATATCAACTTTCTATATAATCTGCGGCATTTTTAGAATTGGGCTGATATGCATGCTATCTGGCTGGTCCAGGGTTGGATCAAGTTTTTTATAGACTCAATCATTTAGAATCTTAGCTCCAAAAAAGAGGTACCCTTAAGGTTCATGTTTTATAAAAAAACTTGTGTTTAGAAACTTATGTTCTGTTAGCCCTTATCTGGGAAATTAAGTTTACCATTGGTTGTTTAATACTTGACATCCTTGAGTAGAGTGATACAGTTGACTAGTTGAGTATATGGTTGATTAGTTGATTTTGTTCTTATATCTATGTGAGCTATGGGAGACAACGATTGTGGAAAGACCTACCTTTGTGATCAACCATGGCGTAAGTAGGATGTTTGTTTAGGTGGCAAAAAGGTTGGCTGGATCATGGGTTAGTGTGGTTAGGGGTCAATACGGGTCAGGGATCTAACATGTCACTTTCTCTACAAAAGTACAAACCAGCACCAAAAATGTTGCAGATTTGCTAAGAACTTGTAAATTACAAGGATATTCCACATGTAACTTAAATCAGATATGAATGACGATAGAGATTAAGATTGAACATAAAATTAGTTTGAGAAAACCTCTAATTAATCTTTATAATCAAATATATAATAAATAATTATATGTCGTTCACATGTGCACTTGTTGTGAACATGAGAAAATGCGAATATTTCATGTAATATATACTTTAATACAGTATTAATTTGTGGTGTTTAACAATTGTTTATCAATGTTATGTGTATTAAATAACATTAATATATTAAATAATATTAATATGTAATTTGTTGCATTTAATGCATAAAAAATATGTCATCATAAAGTTTTTGTAGTTATGTACTTTTTTAGTTCTCCTTTGAACTGACCCTCGTTATCTCGAACAAGGTCAAACCGGTTGTGTCCAGTCAATATTTAACCGTTTCTTAAATACTAATAAGTCTATATCAAAGTTTTGATGACCCCTTAGACCCTTATATCACTAGGAGCAGTGACAGTTTTTTTCAGTGTTTAGTAAGCAGATTAGCATTTATGAATAAAGTTAATATTAATTTTTTCAAGAGTTGTAATAATGTGAATCCAACAATTTGCTTGTAATTCAAGGGATCAATCGGAGCGCGACAATCACGAGTGACTGGCTTCTCTTTTCTTTTCTTTTTTTCAAATTTGTTTTTTTTTTCAATTTTTTTTTTTTTTTTTTTTTTTGCTTTTAATTTTTTTTTTTTTGATTAAATTTAGCCCGATTGAGAGTTTAGGTACTCGGGTTTTTGGTTTAGTCCCAAAACCTTAAACTCTAAACCGCTCGTGTTAAAAACTCAATCTAAATCCTAAACCTTAATTTTTATACCTCAAATTCTAAACCCTAATTGCTAAACCTAAACCTTAATTTCTAAATCCCAATTTATAAACCCTAATTGCTAAACCCTAAACCCTGGATATAGGGATTAGAGGTAAGGGTTAAGGAAGTCAATTACATGTGTACCACATTTTAGAGTAGTTTTGACTACATGTGTGAACAAGTGATTGTCACGCTCTGATTGGTCCCTTGAATTTTAAGCAAATTTTTGGATTCAAATAAATATTTCACATTTTTTTTAAACACAATAATTGATATAAAACTTTCATTAATAATAAACCGAGTCCCTACAGTTTTAATTAAAATCCTACAATTCTATAACAGATAATCAAGTGTATAGGGTGGGTATACATGATGGGTCCGTGCGCGAATTAGAAGAGGAAGATTGTGATGTGGGTGTTGAGTTTCAATTTGAAAGTCTGGATGTCGTTGTTAATTCGGTTTCACCTTATCATGGGTTCTCAAGGATGGGGTGGTTATGAACTTAAGATGAAGGATATGCTAAACGATAAGATGCAGGATTCTGTCGAGATAGTTACTGAGCAGGTGGTTCTAATTGAACCGAATGCAGGTGCTTCTTCAAATGGTGGTGTTTGTTTTGATGGTGCTAACGGAAGTTTAAACAGAATAGACTTAAGATGGATAAAAAGAAGGGTGTGGATGTTAGGGAATTTTCGTTACGGGATGAATATGAAGAATTTCCTTCGGATGTTGATGTAAAGGTTTCTTCCGTTTACCTACCGCCATCGTCGGGTTCCCTAATTGGAAGCAAGACATCCAATATGCACTTTCTCTACCTTAAGTCTAGGACAGGGAAGGAGGTTCAATTTGATAAAGGTGACGGGAAGGTTTCTTGGCCGGATTCCAGAAATCGGAATGGATAAGGCTGCTTAGGTTGGTTTGGATTTGTCTTGTTTTGTTTTGGTGTTTGCGTTACTTTCCTTAGTTTGTGTGTTTCATGTTTGTTTTGATTGGTAGTTTGTTTCGTTCAGGTTTTGGCCTGGTTGTTTGGGTTGGCTTTTGCCCCAATTTGGCTTGGTGTTAGAAAACGCTAGCTCGTAGGTTAGACTAGTGTTTGCTTCCTACTTTCATGCCTTATCACTAGTTTGATTGTATAGATTTCAGGGTTCTTTCATTCGATGAATGATTTCTAGTTTTAATAGTATTCGTTTTTTATTAGTAATTAAATAATTAAGATGTTTAAGATTGAAGATGGAAAGATTTGAGAAATAATTGTTTAGGAAAAAATGTATCGGTATGTATGCAGAGTGTATGTATTTACAATGAGAGACACAGAAAAAATAGTAGGCGTTGTTTTGAAAAAATAACAATAATAGCAATAGGAGTGACGTTCGTGTATGCACGCCAGCCTTGAACGGAGGGCAAATGGTGGCGGGGAGTGAGCAAACAGCGAAAACTAACGTTCCCAGATACATTGTGAAAAAGGCTACATTCATATGTTGTTAGACCACATTTGACTCTGACTGTGAGGTGAAGTTAGTTGGTTCATTTTTTGATCAAAAAAATGAGTTTTTAACTGTGACATGACAATGTCATGGAGCGAAGGTAAATATTGGCAAAAGAAAAGAAAATGCCCGACTGACCTTTGGGTCCGGAGAAATATACTTGCGTTCCAAGTTGTTTTTGACTAAGGTTAGGCTTGCAATGGATCAACTTAAATTGCCACGAGTTAACCATCACTAGATAGCCAAGTGGTTGGAGCCTTGAGTTTCTTGCAAGAGGCTTTAGGTTCGAATCATGTGTAGGATAAATATTTAGTGGTGACCAGGGACAAGTTGGAAACAACCAGAGACTAATTCCGCTAGGTACATAAGAGTATAGTATGAGGTCAGAGAACATGAAATAATTTCTACCTTTGTTAACCATGACACTCTCAACGGCCTTTGAATACCACCATGCATTTACCACAGTGGTGGCCACTGACAAACAACGAAACAATAATTCCGACAAACCTCCGTCGCCAAAAGGTACTTGACTGAATTAGATACAGTGAAAAATCAATTTTACCTTATTTTAGAGAGTATTTTATTTGGAGGAGAATAGTGGTCTACTGGTCATGACTCTTGACTTTTTAACTTTTGAGAAATATGAATTAGTTTTACATTTTTTTTTTTTTTTTGAAAGGTAAGAAAACTTTTATAGAACACAAAGAAAGAGTACAAGAGAGATCAAAACGAGAGCCCCCGACACAATATTACATAACAACACGAATATTACAAAGTGGGTTGCTAAGGGTGCAATGCCCAACTAAAAAACACCTCAAATCTAACTACGTAAATAGACACTCGGATCGTTCAACCATGATAACCACTCGAAAATCTTCCCACGTGCTCTTCTTGAGATCCATTCGAACGAGTTAATTTGAATCTCGTTCAATGCAATTGCACCATTCCATTTGTTGCCACGAAACACCATATTATTACGATTCTTCCAAATGAAATATGCGGCCACCCACTCCACGGCTTGCCAAACTTTTGATCCAAAACATGACATGCTAGCTGATGAAGCTTTGCCTCGAAGGATTTCGTTTATACTCAAGTTATTCATATTTCCGAGACCGCACCAACTATACACCCGATTCCAAACTTCCATAGCATTGTTACAAAAGATTAATGAATGTTCCACCGTCTCTAAGTCGTCATCGCAAAGCGAGCACCTCACGGTATGAAGGTCAATCCCTCGTTTATCTAGTTCAATTCTAACGGGCAATATCTTTTGTGTTACACGTCATACAAAAATTTCTAATTTTTTTGGAATTAGATTATTTCGCATGGTTTCTTCATAGTTGTTGTTACCCGATAAAACCACCTCATCCAAAGCCGACGCTAAACTTTTAACAGTGAACTTTCCGTTGCTCGACATTGACCAAATCCAAGTGTCAATATTACCGCAATTAAAATTGAAGGAATTTAATAGATTGGACAAACTAGATAACTCACCACATGTGCGCCCGGATGGGTTTCTTTGCCATTGCCAATTCGCATTCCATGTATCGTTGTACATAAGTATTCTGTCTGCTACGCGAGCATCTTGGTTCTGCTCCAATCGGTAAAGCCTAGGGAAGAGAAGACGTAACTTATTACCCCCGAGCCAAACGTCTTCCCAAAAACTGGTGTATCTTCCATTACCAACTGATTTGACCAACGAATTTCTGAATTGCACACCTTTTTCTTCAATCTCGTATCCTGCCAATAAAATGTTACGCCACGTACTTGGTTTAAGAGAACGGATTGCATCATTCTCTAAATCCAAGCTGCCATTAGGACCATAAATGCTACAAATTATTTTGACCCAAAAAGAATTAGTTTCAGTTTTAAATTTCCACCACCATTTCCCTAAAAGACAAGTTTTTATTTTTAAGCGACCCAATATTTAGCCCCCCACCCTCATAAGAAGAAATCACACTTTTTTTTTTTTGGCGAATTAGTTTCTTTTTTTTTTATTTAATAAGCAATACCTTTATTACATTTTGTATAATCTTAATTAAAATTTTAACTTATAAAATTATTTATCATAATAATGAAGGAACTTAAAAAAAAAGGAAAAAAAATGGATCAAAACTTGTGACCCAACTTGATCCGATAAAATCGGCTCTGACCTGACCTTCATACTTTCGGTCTACTCAACATGCTAAAATCATCTTACTATTAGTCAACAATTTGTTATGCTTTTACAGTTTTGAAAACTTAAGTTATGATCAGTAGTATCTTATAATTATGATTCTGGTAAAAAAGTAAAACCGTTTTCACTTGTTACACTATTTAGGTTAACTACTAAGATTGATTTTTAATTTGCAAGAGTCATTAACAATCACCTAGGGGAATACCAGAAATAATATGCAAAGAATCAAAGTTGTAAGAAGTAACTACTAATTACTCCAATAATAATTCCAATAATTATAATGGGAGGTGATATACACACATCAAGAATTGATATATACACACAATTTAGTACAAAATTTACAGTTATATCCCTAATTCCCTAAGTTTATCTAGGGAGTTGAACTTATAATCATAAATTAATGGTATAATAGTAAGTTTGTGTGTATTGATCAATTTTTGGTGTGTGAGTATCATCTTCGAATTATAATTATAGAGATCACATTGGTAGGCTTGTGTTTGTTTGTTGTTCCGGTTTTTTTGTTGTTGTTGTTGTTGTTGTTGTTTACGTAGGTAGGTTGGTTTTGTTAGTTTGATGCTCTCTAATTACTAGGTTTGTTATATTGTTACTTTCCTATTGTGCTCTCTTATGCTTTTGCTGAAAGTTCCACTTTTATATAAAGTTTTCATTCTTTTCGGAAAAAAAAAAAAAAAATAGATCACATTGGTACGAATTCAAATGAGGGCTCCTATTTGGTGTCAATTCATGATCGGGGCATGTTATGTGTCTGCTTAGGGAGTAACCTGTTTATCCAATTGTTTTTTTCTTTCTATTTCCGTATTTCAGCAACAAATTTGACCGTGTCCTGATTAAAGTTATGTAATTCGGGTAGGCTATATAATTTATATCTTTAACATGCAAAGCTCTTTTTATAACATGTCAACTTGGTGTACGTATGTATGGTAAGATGATGATAATAAAGATACGAAGTCGTTTGCTACTTGCTTTATAGTAAACTTTATGTTCCATCATAATGCTTTTGAAAAATGAGATGATTTATATTGATTGCAAGTTAACAACATAATATTTAATCAAGATTTTATGTATTCTGTTATCATGAAAGACACTATAATCATATAGATCTTTCTCCTCAAGACCCATCTTAATATGGTAGGTATGTTTAACTTTTTGACAATTAGTATATTTTGGAGCACTGTGATGTTTTGTTGCTCTAAATCGATGTTGATTATATGGGCGAGAGAGCAGTGGCGGACTCAGCAATTTTTTTCACCGGGGGCGAATTTTTTTTTAAAATGTAAGGATTTTTTTTTTGGCAAAACATGGAGGTTTTGGGGTAAAATATATAGTTTTTTGAGCAAAATTTGAAGATTTATGGGCAAAATACGAAGGTTTTGGGGCAAAATATTAATGTTTTGGGATAAAATATGAAGGGTTTGGGGCAAAAAAAAAAAAATCACTGGGGGCAAAATCGAAAAACCGAAAAAAAATTTGCAACAAAAATTGCAAATCCACTGGGGTCAGCCGCCCCCTCTGCCCCTACGTAGGTCCGCCCCTGGGAGAGAGCCCTTTGGAGATTTGATGATTTTGTTGATTCTTTCTTGTTTCGTTACTCCGAAAACAACTCTTATGTCCTAGAAAGAAAACAAGTAAATGAAACGACAATGGTGCTGTAAATCAATTTATTCATTCATTATATGACGTTTATCCTTTTAAATTAATTTAGCTGATTCTTTTTTGTTTCGTGACTCTGAAAACAACTCTTATGTCCTAGAAAGAAAATAAGTAAATAATGCGACGTAATGGTCCTGTAAATCAATTTATTCATTCATTATATGACATTTATCGTTTCAGATTAATTATGTATGTTTTTATGAGTAAGTTTATTATTTACAGACTATTTGTGTACAATTTTTCATTTTGTTTAGAGAATATTTTCTTTCTATCGCCCCTTAGGTTGTGATTGTGCACACATACAACCGTTATGTATAAAGCATGACAAAAGTATAAAAATATAAATCACATGTATAAAGCAAGACAAAAGTATACTCCATATATATACTCCATATAATATAAATTACATATGTAAATTAAAAGGGGGATGATTCTCACACACACTTTTTTGATCCTCACACACCAATTGAGTATTATTAGAAGAGTAAAAGGTTAAAATAGATGTGTGAAGATAAAAAAATGTGTGTGAGAATCATCCCCAAATTAAAAATAAACAGCCATGTAGGATTTAATTAGTTGGGGATGGTGGGCCCCGATGTTATGATGCCCATGTGGCACAAATATTTGCCTCGAGATCAGTGCTTCTCAGGCCGTACAGTCGGCACCCCGACAGTTTTTACTCTCCTTGTTAAATCATTCCAACCAACTTGTTCAAAATGAAAAGTAAAGGCATCAAATTTAAAAGTCAGCTTGCAAATGAAAGACGATTAGTTTCTGTATTTTGCTCAACATTTAACCAATGGGCTTTAATATTTTTTGATGTTTTGTTCCTTGACAATAACGACCGTCAAAAAAATTTCGTTAAAAATGTCAATTGACTTGCACACAAGGGCAGAAACATCATTTTACACATTTCTTTCCCAATTCACCTCTTCTTCATATACAAGCTCTAAAAAAATATCTCCCTTATTTCTTCCTCAATTCACAATACAAATAACTAAATTCAAGACGCATATTTATACAATGATGGTGAGTCTCTAATTTCTTGTCAATCTATATTTTTTCTCAAACGTCACCCAATCGAATAATCATACGGTGATTATATCTCAAAGATCCCATCTTCATTCTCACTTAGTCACTCACAAATATCAGCGTCTCCTATCTCCATCACTTTTCTGTTCGTTATTCATCTACAGTGTTGGTGCATTATAGTCCCCAAGTTCATTGCAATCAGTTGGAATACGTAAACGTCAAATATTCACCTCTTGAATGCAACCGTACGGATGCAGTATATATCCGTAAGGATACACAGTGCAACCGGACGGTTGCAGGGGTGCAGCCGTACGGTTGCACACGCTGGTTATATATAGAGAGAACTTCGGTTTCATGATTAGATTAACGATCCTAGCTGCACTAAAACGTCTAAACTGATTCTCTGGTCATCTAGCATTCATCTAGGTCGATCTTTAACACCCTAAAGTCGTTCTATATCTAAAGATCAAAGTATATTTGTGTGTTTTGAGTATAAAACCCTATATCGAGATTTTCCGCACTCGATATAGTAGATTAGGTCGTTTAATCATGTTTACACGATCCTACAAGTGGTATCAGAGCTTGTGTACGTGATTGAACGATCAGTTTTTGTCAAAATCGTTGAATTTGTTTGGTCAAGTTTTGGGTTTTTGGGGTTTTTGTTGAAAAATCCATAAATCTTAAAACTTTCACGTGTTTGATCATGTTTTTGTTAATCTAAAACGTTATTAAAGGTCGGTTTTAATGTTTTGAACGTGAAAAACTTAAACTTTTTGATCCAGATTGAGTGCTAGATCCCATCCAGCCCAAAACCCTATTTTTCGGGCTGTTCTCTGCCCAGATCCATTCAAGAACACAACCGCACGGTTACACACTGCAACCGTGCGGATACACCATCTGGTTACTACAACCGCACAGATACAAACCTGCATCCGTGTTTAGTCTAAACGTTCTTTTACAACCGTGTTAATCTGAAACCGTGTGGATACAGTCTATACCCGTCCGGTTACACCCTCAACCGCCCGGTTACACTTTGAAACCGTGCTTACTGCAACCGTATTCATTCAACCGTGTGAACCTTACATCCGTGTTACTTTCTTAAACCGTATTGCAACCGTGCAATTATCTGCAACCGTGTATTGCAACCGTACGGTTACAATGTCTGATCAGTTTGATGGTTCAGCAATGGAATCAGCTCTAGTTGGTTCTTCATCGTCGGGTTTACATCACTTGCTTAAGACAGAGAATGAGATAGGTAGTGCATATCGGGTACCTAGGCTAGAATCACTTGATGACTTTGCTGAATGAAAACCTAGGTTCTTGATCTCGTTAAATGGGATAGATTCACACATGTACAACTTTTTGAAAGTTGAATATACTTTCCCACTTAAGGATCATGGTGAACCAAAGACTCCCATGGAGCTAAATGCTGTTGAAAGAGAGGACTATAACTTAGAATGCAAAACCTACAGTCATCTAACTCAGGCTCTCACAAAGGATATATTTCATCAATTTGAGACTCATTTGACAGCTTATTCGATGTGGAATGCCATTGAGAGTGGTGTTGAGGGAAGTGCTGAATATTGGAAAACAAAAGGTAAAGTTCTCAAGAAGGATGGGAAGAATTTCGCTGTTCAGCCTGATGAATCCTTGGATGCTGCTGTTGCTAGGTTTCCTCATTTGATGACCGAGCTGAGATGATCTGATATTACTTTTCCGAATAAGAAAATCGTCCAGTGCTTTCGTGAGGGGTTACCTATTAAATGGGATCCTATTGTACAAGAGATTGAGAAGACTTGTGCAATCTATGATAACTCGTTCAGCAGTTTTGTAACAAAGCTTCAAGCAAAGGAACTAGATCTACATGAGAGGTTGAAGAGATTAGAAGTAATTCAAAATCCCGTGGTTTACAAAGCTCCAGCAATCAATTCTACAACCAAGAAACATGCACTTCTACAGACGACTTTCACCTCTAATACTCAGAAACAGACATCAACGGGCGTCACTCCAGCTCCACTAAGTGTTCTTCCAAATACTACATCTTGCAATAATGAGACTACCGAAGTCTTGCAGACTATGAACATTCGTTTGCGTACTATTCAAGGGGTTGAGGAGGATATGGCGTTGGTTGCTATGGTTGTGAACTCGTATAATGATCTACTGAATGGACGTATAGGTAATAGTCATTTCGAACAAGAGGATTATGATTAAATCGATGAAAATGAAATGGAGAAGATGGATATTCTCTGGGCTATGGGGAGTGTTATTCGCAGGGCAAAGAGGTATCTTCAGAAGACTGGTGAGAAGAATTTGGGCGTGTCCAAGAACACTAAGTTTGTTCGACATGAACAAAGTTAGGTGCTTCAACTGTATTGAATTAGAACATTTCAAGAGAAATTGTACCAAACCAAAGCAACCAGGTTTCTATGACCCATTTCATAATCAAAAGAAGGAGACTACTACTAAGGTCAACATACTTATCATAGAAGAGGGTTCAAAGGCCTTAGCTGCTACATATGAAGATGAAATCTATGACTGGTCTGTTGATGCAACTGATGCATATGATTACCATGCAAATGTGTCAAAAGTCCAAATGACTGAAGAAGAAAAAGAGAAAGAGAAAGCTGAGAGAGTGAAGATAGGTTGTGTTGGACGAGATAAGCAGTGCAAGTGTCTAGGATGCCGAATGGAAGAAAGGGCTGATCGTGCATGGTACTGGGCAAACTACTTGCGTCACGGGTTAGTGAACAAAAGAGTTTAAGAGAAGTTTAAATGGGCAATTCATAGTGATGGAGACGTAAGGACAGATAGTGAGTCCTCTTCTGATGACGACTCAAAGAAATCTTGTGTGTACGTTGGTCAATCATCTGTATGCAACTCTGAAAGTGTTAAGTCTAAGGATTGTATTGAAGAAAAGTTGGTCAACTTGGAAAATGGGTCTGATAGTTTGAGTTCAGAATCAGAATCGGAGTCAGAA
Source organism: Rutidosis leptorrhynchoides (assembly GCF_046630445.1). Lineage (NCBI taxonomy): Eukaryota > Viridiplantae > Streptophyta > Magnoliopsida > Asterales > Asteraceae > Rutidosis > Rutidosis leptorrhynchoides. Next base: position 627,134,994 of record NC_092334.1, read on the forward strand.
CAGGAAGCTGAAGAAGATAAGGCTACACATCTCTATGCATTGCAGATTCCTCTGACAAGGCAAAGGTTCAATCTGAAACTAATACTGTTTGTGAAAATTGTGTTAATTTAGAAAAGGAACTCAAGGAACTAAAGGAATCAGCTAAGATTTGCACTAGATGTAATACTTTAGAAGATCAGGTGAAACAGTTGACTAATATTTGCCTAAATTGTAACAACTGTGCTGCTTTAGAAAAGGAAATAGATGTGCTCACAAAAGGTAATCAGGTTCTTAGGAAACAGTATGAAGAGAACATGATCTTTAAGACGAGAGAGAAGGAATTTAGAGAAATTATCAAAACTTTAGATGATCAGGTGACTAATTTAAAATCAAATGTAATGTTAAATACTCAGACCATTGTAAGACAGATTGCTGAGATAGATAACCTTAAGAGAGCTAAAGAAACCTTTAGGAAAAACTATGAGACTGAAAGGGATAAGGCATATATCTATAAGCGTTCTGCGTTTGTAATAGAGTATTGTCATAACATAGGAGGAAAAGAAACCAGTAAGGACTATAAACAATGTCCTCCACCATTTGAACATGACTATAGTTTCAATCCACCTGAGAAACAGTTCGGTGAGGACTATGTTGAGATTAAGCAGGGTTAAGACTAGCTCAAATAAGGGAAAGGGGATAGATACTAATGAAACTCCAAAAGCAAAAATTTCTAATGAGAAGAAAGTTGTAGACCCTAATCTTAAATTGTCAAAATTTTGAAAAACCCGGCCAATCAGAGACCAATCAGAATTAGGAACCGATCTCCGATTAAGTTCGTTAAAGGTCCTAGCTTTGAGGAGGAAGACTTCTTGAAACCCGCTTGTAATTCACCGCCAAAATATGTTCCTCTGCCCATAAGGTCTCCAGATAGAACTCCTGATAGGTCACGAGCACAGACTAGGTCACCACCCGGACATCGAAGACCTAGATCTCCACATGAGTACAACCCTAGGTTTAACTCCTACTATAGAAATGATCGTGCTTCATGTTTCAATTGTGGGATGGGAGGTCACAGGGCAATTGACTGTCGCAAGAGGTTTGTAGCACCCAGGAGGAGAATTCAAATGAGTCCCCCTAAGAGTTTTTACATATTTAAGTCAAACTCTCCTCCAAGGAATCGTATGCCTTACAAATTTGCCACTGGAAGGTCTTAAAAACATAGTATTCCTAAAACTTCTTTAAATCCTTCAAATGAGACAAAGGTGGTTCAGCATAATGTTTATTTCAAGAAACCGTTACTTAAAAATCAAAAATAGATAACCAAAAAAGAAGAATTAAAAGGGGAGTGCAGCTCAGATACTGTTAGTGACAGGGATGAGGAGAAAACTACCATTGTTAACGGGAAACCCATTGCTGACGAGGCATGGGTATCCCCCGTAAACTAATTATTTCTCTATATCTGTGCAGGTCGCCTACAGTCCATACTAAAATACATGGATTGTGGATAGTGGGGCGTCCAGGCACATGACGGGAACATGTCCATACTTCATGATGTTAAATCTATAAAAGGTGGACCGGTTTCTTTTGCTGGTGATCAAGGAGGATTTATTATGGCTCAGGGAATGATCTCAAATTCATCTGTCAGTTTTGATAAAGTTAGTTTTGTTAAGGAAATGTCGAATAACCTGCTGTCCGTTTCTCAAGTGTGTGATAAACGGCATAAAGTTCTTTTTGACGAGCAGCAGTGTTATATTATGAGGAAAGATTATGAAATTTCAGAGAATATGATTCTTATGACGGCGCCAAGATGTCAAGACCTATATAATCTAGATATGTCAAAGGCTTATGTTAAGGCAGCTACTGGACAATAAGCTTTCGTGTCCAAGGCTACTGAGCAGGAGCCTATCTTATGACTTAAACGGATGGTGTGACGACCTGGAAATTTTCAACCAAATTTAAACTTAATATTTATATGATTTCGACACGATAAGCAAAGTCTATAATGTTGAGTCTTGATAATTTTGAAACGATGTTCATATATTCAATTACCTTTCGACCACTACCGACGATTCACGAACAATTGTTGTAAACTACTCCGTAATATGTATGTATGTATATATATATATACATATATATATATATATATATATATATATATATATATATATATATATATATATATATATATATATATATATATATATATAAATATAATTATAAGTGTATATATTAAATTAAATTAAAATAATACAAATAAATCATTTAAATTGAATTGAAAATTTAAAGTAATGAATAAAATAATTGAATTATTAATAAAATGAATATATTATATAATTAGTAAATATAACATAAATAATAAGGTATAATATTATGTACAATTTAAAATATAGTTGTTATAATTTTATTACTCTTAGTATTATTATAAACATAAACATAATAATATTAATATCAGTATTAATAATTGTATGATATAAATATGAAACCAAATATGTACAAATTAATAGATTATTGTTAATATTATTATTATATTTAATTTTATTAGTTTTATAAGTATTTCTATAGTTATTATTATTAGTATTCTATTTCTATAATTAATAATAAATATTGTAAATATAATTTTTATTAAAATATGATTATTATTATTACTTATATATATAATTATTATTAATATTGATTATATATTTTAGAAACACAGATATAAACAAATACAGATATGTATAACAGATAAATAATTAATTACAGTTATATTAGATATATATATCACAGATACGTATAATTATATAGCAGATAAATAACTAAATCCAGTTATAAACATATATATATATATATATATATATATATATATATATATATATATATATATATATATATATATATATATATATATATATATATATATATATATATATATATATATGATAATGTTATAGCACGTAATATTCAACCATCAATCAATTTAGTTTAAATTCTGTTCCTGATTGGTACTACACCTGTTAATTATCGAATTCCTTTTTAACTATAAAAAAAATTGTATCCCCATCTGCTTCTATTTTTATTTATTTATTTTACTTCTTTATTGAATTTCATGTCTACTTCTTGTTAGACGTCCAAATCATTAGTACTAACTCAAATTATTCGAATTCCATCTGTATATACAGGCTATCCACTCTTGTAAACTGAAACTTAAAACGAAAATTAAAGAAAACCGATAAACTCCTCTGTTCTTGTTCCATTTTTCAAAAAGTTAAAAAACGAATCAAATTGAAAAATCCTTTAATGTAGTTTTGTTAGGAATGTTGTAATCAAACTTTCTGCAAAATTACAGCCTTCAATTCCTAAAAACGATTTCGAATTTTTGAGTCAAACTTTATTTCTAAAAAGTCAACACTTTTGTTCTTCATGAAATTCAAGCTTATTTTTGTGTTTCTGTTTCAATTGAGGATTCCAGTACATTACATGGATGATTTAAAAACTTTTTTATTTAGACATCAAGGTCTCAAAACGTACAAATCATGAAATCATTATTTTTTCCTCCAAACCGTCGATAGCAGCAGGCTGTATTTTTTTTCCTTTAAGTCAAACAATCATAAGAACGTTTCTATTTCAAATACAAGTCTTAGATCAAACAAATAATTTTAGTTACTAGGTAGATTTGAGTCGTGGTTCGTTTGAGTTAAAAAGAAAAAGGAAGAAGAAGATCTCACAGATAGGTATTAGATATATAGATTTAGGTGGAGTATTATAACAGAAAAATGGCAGATGGTTCAACGGTTGAGGATGTTAACGGGGGAGTGAGAGGTCGCGGGTTCGAGTCCCGTCTGGAGTATTCTTTTTAGACAAAGCTTTAAGGGTATACACAACTACTTTTATTTTTATTATTATTATTAATTATTATGATTATTATTATTAATATTATTATTGTTATTACTATGATTATTATTGTTATTGCTATTATTATTATTGTTATTACCATTATCATTTATTATTATTATTATTATTATTATTATTATTACAATTATAGTAATTATAATTACTAATAACATTGTTATTACTAATATTATTATCATTTTCAAGTATTATTAGTTAGGATTATTGTTATTATTATTATTATTATTATTATTATTATTATTATTATTATTATTATTATTATTATTAATTATTAGTATTATGGTATTGTTAGTTATTATCAAAATTGTTATTAATAACATGATTATTAAAATTATTATCATTAATATAGTATATATTATTATCACTACTAGTATTATTATTAAGTAGTATTATTCTTAATATTATTATTAGTATTATTATGAATATTACTAATATCATTACGATTATTAATTTTACCATTTTAGTATTTTTATCAGTGTTATGATTATTATTAGTATTGACACCATAAGTAGTATTATTAATATTATCATTTTTAATAAGGTTATCATTATTATTATTAGTATGATCATTATTAATAAAGCTATTATTGTTAGTAACTCACTAATATCAAAAACTATCATTTTTATTTTTACAAATAAATAATTTTATGTATAAAATGTATTTAGTACATATACTATAACTATTTTAATATTTTATATAACTATATATTAACATTACCTAGATAAATATTTACATGTAACCAACTATTGAATTTCAAACATAATAATAAATATGTATACACACACACACACATACACACACACACACACACACACACATATATATATATATATATATATATATATATATATATATATATATATATATATATATATATATATATTAATATAAATAAATGAATAGATATCAATCACTTTAAGATATATTTATATGCAAAGTAAATATATATAACATATAATTTAAGATATAATATAAGTATATGTTTTTAAAATAGAATTTAATATAAATCCTATATAACTACAAATGTAAATAAATAATATATATTAATAAATAAAATTATGCGATTTCCATTATATATTTTAATATATATACAAATGATATAGGTTCGTGAATCCGAGGCCAACCCTGCATTGATCAGTTGTTCAATATCGTCATATGTATTTTTACTACAAAATACAGTATTGTGAGTTTCATTACTCCCTTTTTAAATGCTTTTGCAATATATATTTTTGGGACTGAGAATACATGCGCTTTTATAAATGTTTTATGAAATAGACACAAGTAATCGAAACTACATTATATGGTTGAATGATCGAAGCCGAATATGCCCCTTTTGCTTGGTAGCCTAAGAATTAGTAAACCGATCTACTAATTGACGCGAATCCTAAAGATAGATCTATTGGGCCTAACAAACCCCATCCAAAGTACCGGATGCTTTAGTACTTCGAATTCATTTTTATCATGTCCGATGGATGTTCCGGAATGATAGGGGATATTCTTATATGCATCTTGTTAATGTCGGTTATCAGGTGTTCAATCCATATGAATGATTTTTGTCTCTATGATCGATTATGATAAACTAATGAACTCACCAACCTTTTGGTTGATACTTTAAAGCATGTTTATTCTCAGGTATGAAAGAAATCTTCCGCTGTGCATTTGCTCATTTTAGAGATATTACTTGGAGTCATTCATGACATATTTCAAAAGACGTTGCATTCGAGTCGTTGAGTTCATCAAGATTATTACTAAGTCAATTATAGTTGGATATATTATGAAATGGTATGCATGCCGTCAACTGTCGATGTAATGAAAGTTTGTCTTTTAAAAACAAATGCAATGTTTGTAAAATGTAGCATATAGAGGTCAAGTACCTCGCGATGTAACCAAATGTAATGTATTCGTCTAGATGGATTAGGACGGGTCATGAAAGTTGGTATCAGAGCGGTGGTCTTAGCGAACCAGGTCTTGCATTAGTGTGTCTAACTGATAGTTGTTAGGATGCATTAGTGAGTCTGGACTTCGACCGTGTCTGCATGTCAAAAGTTTTGCTTATCATTTCGTGTCAAAAATTACCTGCTTATCATTCTTAGGGAATCACTTGCTTATCATTCTTAGTCTAGACACGTCTTACTGCATTGATTGCATGAATAGTGTATAGACAAAATTCTTATCTTAGCGTATCTGCTAATTCATATTTTAACGACCCGTCAAAGTACACTTGACGACCATCGTTATCTTGGTCCCACAGCTTGATCATAACTCTATATGAATTTGATAAATAACCTTGCATTCTTTATTTAAAAATGATTTCCTATAAAGGAAACCTACCAAAATATGTAAGTTTAGAAAAACCATACATTATTACTTAACCAAAAGTTGACCAAAACAAGTCAACAACAGCCACTATTAAATGTATCAAAATAGAATGCAAGTTAATGTTTAACAAAAGCTGCCATCATAAATATGCAGACTCTCTAAGTACAGCGGAAGCAATCTATCATGAACCTGAGAATAAAACATGCGAGTAACTGTCAACAAAAATGTTGAGTGAATTATAGGTTTAATTTTGCAAATAATATTTAATTTAAACAATAAAAATTTATGTTTGAAAACATAAAAACTCCTTTTTGGACCATAAAATTATATGCTAGAAAACATATAATAAAACATTATTCCATTTTCTGTGAGTCACCTGGTAACCACTTAACCATTTACTTACCCTTGCCAAACACAATAAATAATATACACCGAACAAGTGTATCTTCAACTAAATACGAAGTACTAAACATTCCGATTATAAATTGCTAGCGCGACTAGCTCGAAATGGGGTTGTCAAACCCGATAGATCTATCCGTAGGATTCGCGTTCACCAGTAGAAACCAGTGATTACAGTTACCGGACTAGGGAATATTTTTGTTCAACTCACAATGAATAATTTAAACCAACTTCCACATGTGTCCAAAATATAAAATAAATTGAATGTATTCTCATCCCAGAAGATTTAAAATAGAAAAATGGGACTATAACTCACCTTAATAGCAAACGAAGTAACCACACAAATATGCGAACAGCAAAAGAAGTAAAGTGATCAGGAATGATCACAACGCCGACCTATAAATAAAGCAGGTCGATATAAGTAACTAACTTAGGTCAAGTCTTAGTATGATAGCTATTGTACATGTTGCAAGTAGACATAGAACAACACTCAACATGCATCGGTTTGATCGGAATAGCGTGCGGACACACACTTTCTATTTTTAGAAAGTTTCTATTTTTAGCAAGTTTCCATTTTTGGAAAGTTTCTATTTTAGAAAAGTTTCTATTTTAGGAAAGTTTCTATTTTAGGAAAGTTTCTATTTTTGGAAAGTTTCTAAATTTAGAAAGTTTCTATTTTTAGAAAGTTTTTAAGTTAGGAAAGTTTCCTTAATTAGAAAGTCAACAAAAGTCAACTGAAAGTCAAAGTCGACCGAAAGTCAACTTAAAAGCAACCTTGGTCAAACATAGTCAACATTAGTTTTAAAATTGTAAGTTGTAATAATAATATAAGTTATAATGTTATTTAAAGTTAAATATGTATAATTATGTTATAACATAAGTTTAATTAAATTAAAATGAATTATTAAAGTTAACATAAGTTTAAATGATATAATTAATATAACATAAGTATTTAATTAATTAATTAAATATTAGTCATAATATAAGTATTATTAATTAATAATAAATTTTAAGTCATATCATAAGTATTATTAATTAATAATGAATTATTAATCATATCATAAGTTTCTAATTTTAATTATTAAATCATAAATATTTAATAATTAAATTATAATTAAATAATAACTAAGCCCTATAATAATTAAACAATTAGTTAATCCTTATTATAAGTCTTATTATAATAATCTCATAATATAAGTTTAATACTTACCATAAGTATTTTTTTATTAATAATAAAAGTATTATTAATCATAAGTTTAATTAAATGTTTAATTAAATCATAAGTAATTAATAAATGATATAATAAATATATATCATAAGTCTTAAATTAAATTAATTACTTTTTATATCATAAGTAATTTATTAATAATGAAAATCATTATTTTTATCATAAGTCATAATTAATAACCATAAGTTTTAATTAAAAGTTCATCGGGTCATAACTTGAGCCCCGGGAATCAGTTTTCGGCGAGTCTTATATATATCTTCGCCTAACCAACTCACCCGAAACCTTAGTGTGCTCAAGAAAACCCCAATAAAAGCAAACAAGTAGTGACTTACAGCCACTAATCAGTTTGGATCTTCAATCCGCTCAAAAACGTGTTTTAGTCATAACGGGTGATCCGTGGCTCGGATTTCGATGGCCCAAACATTAAAGTTCATCCCATCATCTTTCCTAACACACTAGTACACCCTAAAGACTCTAAAAATGATCACAAAGTCGGATCATACCTGTACCAATTCGTTTTCACAATTTAATCTTAACAAAACACCATTTTAATCCTATCTAGAGTTCCGGGAATCGAAATGACATGAATCCGGAGTCTAAAATTAATGTCTTGATGAGAGAAACTCATCTAGATACTTTAATTTCACTTTTATAACATTTAAAATATCAGAAATGAACGAAAATGCTGCTGTCCCAATTCAATCAAACCGAAAACATATATATTTGAGCATTTCTACGCATACAATCATCAATACAATAACATGTAATCATCATACTATCAATATAACATCAAAATACAGAAAATATAAGAAAATTTAAAAATCTAGGGTTAGTGTTTATACCCTAATCAATAATTGATTAATGTAGACGCGTAGAGAATGATGCGGTGAATCCGATTACACTAAAAGCCCTTTGAAATGATCAACCAATTGATGAAGATGATGATGATTTTTGTGATGGTTGGCGACGGCTCCAAGGAGGAAAAAGGGAGAGGAGAAAGTGAAATGGGAATATTAGGTTTGAGAGAAAAAAGGCTAGTAATGAAAAATGAAAATAAGAATAATGTAAAAAAAACTCACAAACCACCCCACCTAAGGGGATTTCGGCTGAATGGAGGGTATGGGGTGGGCCCCCTTGGTCCAAAATTGAATTTTGATAAATTGCTTTTAGCCCGAACGTCCGATCGAAGCCCGAAACGCGAAAACACGCATACGCGATTGAAAATTCGGAGAGATAACAAACACGCGACGAAAAATATATATAAACACTATATATAACCATATGACATTAAAATATCATATTTAAAATAATTAGGACTTAAAAATCCCAAAATCTTGACCGTTGGTTTGAAAACCGAAAAGATTCGCCGGATAGAAATCTGCGACATGTAGAAACGTATAACTTGAAATATGAATACAAATATTCATATAACACATAATAATTAATATATTATTACTAAAATAATATTATAGATCATAGAAATGACGTGGCACGAATAATAATTAACAGTCATTAAATAATTAACGGTAAAAGATAACGGAAAAAGTAGGGTCGTTATAGTACCTTCCCGTTACGGAAATTTCGTCCCGAAATTTAAGCAGGTACAGGGGTTGACTCAACATCTGGGAACAAATGCGGGTACTTCTGCTTCATATGATCTTCACGCTCCCAAGTGAACTCGGGACCGCGTCTGGCGTTCCATCTAACTCGAACAATAGGAATTCTAATCTGCTTAAGAGTCTTAACCTCTCTATCCATAATTCAACAGGTTCCTTAATAAAATAAAGTTTCTTATCAACATGAAGTTCCTCCAGTGGAATAGTGTCATCGGCCTCGGCCAAACACTTCTCCAAATTCGACACGCGAAAAACGTCGTGAACAGCACCAAGTTCTTGTGGCAACTTCAAACGATAAGCCACGGGTCCAACTCTCTCAATAATCTCAAACAGTCTAACAAAACGAGGACTCAACTTTTCCCTTTTACCAAAACGTATCACACCCTTCCAAGGTGATACCTTCAACATAACAAGATCACCGACTTGAAATTCAATATTGTTCCTTCTCTTATTGACATAGATCTTTTGCCGACTTCTGGCGGTTCTTAAACTTTCCTTAATCTGTACGATCTTCTCAGTAGTCTCATGAATAATTCCTGGACCTGTGAGTTGAGCATCCCCAACCTCATTCCAGCAAACAGTAGACATACACTTTCTACCATACAGCGCTTCAAAAGGTGCGGCTTAATACTTGCATGATAGCTGTTATTATAGGAAAATTCAGCCAGTAGTAAGTACTTATCCCAACCATTACCAAAATCAATGATGCATGCTCGTAACATGTCTTTCAACGTTTGAATGGTCCTTTCACTCCGTCCATCTGACCATGGATGATAAGCAGTGTTCATATCCAATTTAGTTCCCAAAGCATCTTGTAAGGACTGCCAAAACCTCGATGTAAATTAACTGTCTCAGTCCGAAATAATAGATACGGGAACACCATGTTAAGAAACAATCTCCTTCAAATACAACCGAGTATGCTTCTCCTTCGAATCTGTTTCCTAAATCGGTAAGAAATGAGCTGATTTTGTGAGTCGGTTAATAATCACCCAAATGGTATCATAACCACCCACAACTCTCAGCAACTTTGTAATAAAATCTGTTGTAATACCTTCCCACTTCTACTCGGGAATCTCTGGTTGCACCAAAAGTCCAGACGGTTTTTGATGTTCAGCTTTAACCTTGGCACAGGTCAAACACTTAGCCACATACGTAGCCACATCAGCTTTCAAATTAGACCACCAATACAGCTCCTTAAGATCATGATACATCTTTCCTGAACCAGGATGAATAGAGTACCTAGACTTATGAGCCTTATGCCCTCATCTAACACAAGTTGTCGCAAATCACCAAATTTTGGAACCCAAAGACGTCCCGCAAAATACCGCGTGCCATCTGCTCGTACCACAAATTTCTTACTCATGCCTCTGACCTTCCCGTTACGAAATTCTCCTCCTTCAAGGCTTCTTGTTGTGCCTCAAGAACCTGCCTAGCGAGGTTAGTTCGTATTGTCATATTCAAGGCTCTAAACCTACGAGGTTCGGCCCTCTCTTTACGACTTAATGCATCGGCCACCACATTGGCCTTCCCCGAATGATATAATAGTTTGCAATCATAATCATTTAACATCTCAACCCATCGTCGCTGCCTCATATTCAACTGTTTCTGATCAAGGATATGTTGAACACTTTTGTGATCAGTGTACACTGTAATTTTGACCTCATATAGATAATGTCTCCATATCTTAAGCGCCAACACAACAGCTCCCAATTCTAAATCATGGGTCGTATAATTCTGCTCGTGAATCTTCAACTGACGTGATGCGTAAGCAATGACTTTCTTTCGCTGCATCAAAACACAATCAAAGTCTTGACACGAAGCATCATAATAGATAACAAAATCATCATTACCCTCGGGTAGTGATAATATCGGTGCAGAAATTAACTTTTTCTTCAGAGTTTGGAAAGCAGATTCTTGTTCACTCTTCCACTCGTACTTCTTCCCCTTATGCGTTAAAGCAGTCAGAGGTTTCGCTACTCGTGAAAAATCTTGAATGAACCTTCTATAATAGCCTTCCAAACCTAGGAACTGACGAATCTGAGTAGGAGTTTTTTGAAATTTCCCACTTCCCAATTGCCTCAATCTTAGCAGGATCAACTTGAATCCCCTGTTTATTAACAACGTGCCCAAGGAATTGAACTTCTTTCAACCAGAGCTACCATTTAGAAAAATTCAGCATACAGCTCTTCTTTTCTTAACAAATCAAGTACTTATCTTCGTGCTCTTGATCACTTCTTGGAATAGATAAGGATATCATCGATGAAAATGTTAACGAATTTATCCAGATATGGGCTACACACGGGGTTCATGAGGTCCATGAACATAGCAGGTGTGTTAGTCAATCCGGACGGCATAACAAGAAATTCACAGTGACCACAATGGGTACGGAAAGCGGTTTTTGGAATATCAGTTTCTTTAGCCCGCAGTTGGTGATAACCGGAACGAAGGTCAATCTTAGAATAAATGGACGAACCTTGGAGTTGATCGAACAGATCATCAATTCTCGGAAGAGGGTAACGGTTTTTAACCGTAAGCTTGTTCAACTTGCGATAATCAATACACCATCGGAACGAACCACCTTTCTTCTTAACAACCAAAACAGAAGCTCCCCAAGGGGACGAACTGGGACGAATGAAATATAGTTGCAACAATGAAGGAAGAAATAGATGGAGTAGTCATATAAGTGGCATAGATATTTAAGGCAATTCTCTCAAAGGAGATAACGAGGATCATGGATTTCAAAGTAAATTTTCATTATATTTCTGAAAGGAAGACGTACGAAAGTTGTGATATTTCAACGAGAGTGAACTCCCTTGCTCAATGAGCGAGGAAATCTAGGATTCATCCATATTCTTAAATTTATGTGCAGATGAAAAGAACGCGAATCATGGGTTATAAAGAATGGCCGACTCTAGGTGATATGAATCTCCAAAAATAATTTCGTGCACCTCAAAGTATTGAATCCTAGGATTGATGTTTACGAGGGTGTTGCGGTTGACAGCAAATATTGAGAGTAGAAACTCTTCAAACGGTCTAGTGTAATATATATCCATGATACCCACTATAACAACAGTTGGGGTAGAAACCCACCTAGCGCCTTTCCTACAGTAGGGTGACCACCGAGTGTACCCCAGAAAATTGATTTATCGGTTCGCGTTTTGGCCATGTCCAACCATAAGAGGGTAAATTTTACGAGCGCAAGGACTTTCCAACAAATTTTATAAAACCGGCATCCAAAGTGGCGTAAGAGTTTCTATCAATGAACTTAATGGTAAGTTTCATCCTTAAACGGAGGTTGAGAAGAACTGTGATCCAGACACTCTGTAGGGTAATGAAAAAATTTGATAAAATTAATCAAAGGAGTTTTGAAAAAGCTTTAAACATTTGATGTGACAACATAAACGGAACGAAGTTCTTAGTAATTTAGTAGTATGTACAATGTGTACCATTTTATATAAAATAATTTGACTTAATTAAACAACTCAATAAATGTGTGGTTTTAAAATAATTTTGAAGGTATAATTTAGTATGTACTAATCAAAATAGGTTAAGGTAAACTTATTCATTTGAATCCATACGTACATATATGATTTTATAAATTGTATACATGACAAAATATTTCATTACTTCTATTCGCCCATAAATCCGTGAGAACCACCCAATTAAACAAATGTGTAAAACTCCCGATGATAAACAGAGTATCTGTATTTCAGAGGTTACAAGTTGAAGTAAGATTGTGAAAGATCGAGTAAATGACTTGAATCGTCGTGCAACATTTGACCAACAAATGTTACGAGGTCATGAGAACCAATGAGTTAAATGTTGTTTTGACTATTATCAGGACATAAGTCCTTGGGCCAAAACTGTTCCCAAGCGAAGCTGTTGCTAACAAGCGAGTTATGAAAGGGTAGAGCATGAGATAGATACTCTAGTTAAGACGAGCTCCTCGTATATCAACAAATAAGATAATGAATATTTTCCCCTACCCATGTAATACATCGGAATTTCTAAATGAGTAGTGTAAAAATTTTCTTTGACTCGCTTTCTACTCCTTATGTCACAATATTGGGACTTCTTTATGAATTAACGTAATATAATCACGTTGGCCTGACGCTATTATATTTCACTAATTCATAGTTCCATTCCAATAGCACTACATGAGGTCAGGACACACGATCAACCTCGGATTTCCACACAAGTTCTCTAAAACAATTTCTTAAACAATGTGCTAAGGATAGCACAAGAGACAAAACATCATAAGTAACAAATAGGAGTAACGATGACATAGATTTGTCTTCGAAGTGCCAAAAATCTCTAAAAGTCAAGAATGACGTCTTCCGGTTCAAAAACCAAAGCACATAGGCACAACGGCACAAAGGCACGTAATATAACAAGAATGTTATATACCTAAACATAATAGCTGACATTGAAATGCCAAGCCTTTAGACGTCAAGAATGACATCTCGTGTAATATAATTCAAACGTTATATACATAACCATAATAGATGACATAGAAGTGTCGAAAATTCCATAAGTCAAGAATGGCATTCCTCGGTTTCACTAACCGACGTGTTCTTATAAAACATAAACTCGCATTAGTCGGAGGATACGTTTAAATCGGAATGAGAGTTCCTCCCGGATTCAGAACATATGAAGGAGATGTACGTATATGAAAACTATATACATACTAATATGATACAAATAATCACATATAATAATATATTATCGGCCGGGCTGTAGACTAGACTCACTAATGCACCCTATTGACTCGGGTAATGACATCAATGCAGACTAATTCCCTACAACCAACGCTCTAATACCAACTTTAATGATCCGTCAAAGTACACTTGACGACCATCGTTATCTTGGTCCCACAGCTTGATCATAACTCTATATGAATTTGATAAATAACCTTGCGTTCTTTATTTAAAAATGATTTCCTATAAAGGAAACCTACCAAAATATGTAAGTTTAGAAAAATCATACATTATTACTTAACCAAAAGTTGACCAAAACAAGTCAACAACATCCACTATTAAATGTATCAAAATAGAATGCAAGTTAATGTTTAACAAAAGTTGTCATCATAAATATGCAGACTCTCTAAGCACAGCGGAAGCAATCTATCATGAACCTGAGAATAAAACATGCGAGTAACTGTCAACAAAAATGTTGAGTGAATTATAGGTTTAATTTTGCAAACAATATTTAATTTAAACAATAAAAATTTATGTTTGAAAACATAAAAACTCCTTTTTGGACCATAAAATTATATGCTAGAAAACATATAATAAAACATTATTCCATTTTTCGTGAGCCACCCGGTAATCACTTAACCATTTATTTACCCTTGCCAAACACAATAAATAATATACACCGAACAAGTGTATCTTCAACTAAATACGAAGTACTAAACATTCCGATTATAAATTGCTAGCGCGACTAGCTCGAAATGGGGTTGTCAAACCCGATAGATCTATCCGTAGGATTCGCGTTCACCAGTAGAAACCAGTGATTACAGTTACCAGACTAGAGAATATTTTTGTTCAACTCACAATGAATAATTTAAACCAACTTCCACATATATCGAAAATATAAAATAAATTGCATGTATTCTCATCCCAGAAGATTTAAAATAGAAAAATGGGACTATAACTCACCTTAATAGCAAACGAAGTAACTACACAAATACGCGAACAGCAAAAGAAGTAAAGTGATCAGGAATGATCACAACGCCGACCTATAAATAAAGCAGGTCGATATAAGTAACTAACTTAGATCAAGTCTTAGTATGATAGCTATTGTACATGTTGCAAGTAGACATCCTATAAATAAAGCAGGTCGATATTAGTAACTAACTTAGGTCAAGTCTTAGTATGATAGCTATTGTACATGTTGCAAGTAGACATAGAACAACACTCAACATGCATCGGGTTGATCGGAATAGCGTTCGGACACACACTTTCTATTTTTAGAAAGTTTCTATTTTTGGAAAGTTTCTATTTTAGGAAAGTTTCTATTTTAGGAAAGTTTCTATTTTTGGAAAGTTTCTAAATTTAGAAAGTTTCTATTTTTAGAAAGTTTTTAAGTTAGGAAAGTTTCCTTAATTAGAAAGTCAACAAAAGTCAACTGAAAGTCAAAGTCGACCGAAAGTCAACTCAAAAGTCAACCTTGGTCAAACATAGTCAACATTAGTTTTAAAAGTGTAAGTTGTAATAATAATATAAGTTATAATGTTAATTAAAGTTAAATATGTATAATTATGTTATAACATAAGTTTAATTAAATTAAAATGAATTATTAAAGTTAACATAAGTTTAAATGATATAATTAATATAACATAAGTATTTAATTAATTAATTAAATATTAATCATAATATAAGTATTATTAATTAATAATAAATTTTAAGTCATATCATAAGTATTATTAATTAATAATGAATTATTAATCATATCATAAGTTTCTAATTTTAATTATTAAATCATAAATATTTAATAATTAAATTATAATTAAATAATAACTAAGCCCTATAATAATTAAAAAATTAATTAACCCTTATTATAAGTCTTATTATAATAATCTCATAATATAAGTTTAATACGTACCATAAGTATTTTTTCATTTATAATAAAAGTATTATTAATCATAAGTTTAATTAAATGTTTAATTAAATCATAAGTAATTAATAAATGATATAATAAATATATATCATAAGTCTTAAATTAAATTAATTACTTTTTATATTATAAGTAATTTATTAATAATGAAAATCATTATTTTTATCATAAGTCATAATTAATAACCATAAGTTTTAATTAAAAGTTCATCGGGTCATAACTTGAGCCCCGGGAATCAGTTTTCGGCGAGTCTTATATATATCTTCGCCTAACCAACTCACCCGACACCTTAGTGTGCTCAAAAACACCCCAAGAACAGCAAAAAAGTCGTGACTTACAGCCACTAATCAGTTTGGATCTTCAATCCGCTCAAAAAAGTGTTTTAGTCATAACGGGTGATCCGTGGCTCGGATTTCGATGGCCCGAACATGAAAGTTCATCCCATCATCTTTCCTAACACACTAGTACACCCTAAAGACTTTAAAAATGATCACAAAGTCGGATCATACCTGTACCAATTCGTTTTCACAATTTAATCTTAACAAAACACCATTTTAATCCTATCTAGAGTTCCGGGAATCGAAATGACATGAATTCGGAGTCTAAAATTAATGTCTTGATGTGAGGAACTAATCTAGATACTTTAATTTCACTTTTATAATAGTTAAAATATCAGAAATGAATGAAAATGCTGCTGTCCCAATTCAATCAAACCGAAAACATATATATTTGAGCATTTCTACGCATACAATCATCAATACAATAACATGTAATCATCATACTATCAATATAACATCAAAATACAGAAAATATAAGAAAAATTAAAAATCTAGGGTTAGTGTTTATACCCTAATCAATAATTGATTAATGTAGACGCGTAGAGAATGATGCGGTGAATCCGATTACACTAAAATCCCTTTGAAATGATCAACCAATTGATGAAGATGATGATGATTTTTGTGATGGTTGGCGACGGCTCCAAGGAGGAAAAAGGGAGAGGAGAAAGTGAAATGGGAATATTAGGTTTGAGAGAAAAAAGGCTAGTAATGAAAAATGAAAATAAGAATAATGTAAAAAAAATCACAAACCACCCCACCTAAGGGGATTTTGGCTGAATGGAGGGTATGGGGTGGACCCCCTTCGTCCAAAATTGAATTTTGATAAATTGATTTTAGCCCGAACGTCCGATCGAAGCCCAAAACGCGAAAACACGCCTACGAGATTGAAAATTCGGAGAGATAACAAACACGCGACGAAAAATATATATAAACACTATATATAACCATATGACATTAAAATATCATATTTAAAATAATTAGGACTTAAAAATCCTAAAATCTTGACCGTTGGTTTGAAAACTGAAAAGATTCGCCGGATAGAAATCTGCGACACGTAGAAACGTATAACTTGAAATATGAATACAAATATTCATATAACACATAATAATTAATATATTATTACTAAAATAATAATATAGATCATAGAAATGACGTGACACGAATAATAATTAACGGTCGTTAAATAATTAACGGTAAAAGATAACGGAACAAGTAGGGTCGTTACACATATCTTAGCGTATCTGTTACTGTAAACTTGCCTGACATATTTCATAAATTCCTCCGTAATCTACGGGGTCTTTTGTACTATATATAGGTATTATATGTAAAAAGAATATCATCCGATATCCGAAAATCATTTCATATCGAAAAATTCTTTATTCAATCGTACGAAATGGAAATCGCCACTAGTTCAAGTCCCTCGGATTCCGACATGGAGTTCCACTCAAGCTTTGAAAGCAGTGTGACTGGAATGGGCCAACCAATCAGCCATCATCTATCCTGGATGAATTGGGGCTGGGTTCGTAGCCTACTTAGTCATTGGAGACAAGAAGAAGGCGATCTCTTTCATCCACCATATTGTCCTCTGGGCGAAGAACCCGAAGCATTCACCGGCGAACCAATCCGAAACACCATTTTCACTCTCATTTTCTGAATATCTTGCCACAATTATATTCTATCTAAAATTCTAAACCTTATTCATCCGCTCGTTCCAACCGACAATCATCCCGGAATAATAGAAGAAGTCAACGAATTTCGCGCTCGAGTAGTGATTTTGGAGAATATGATGCAAAATTTACCAGTTTCAGCAACATCAATACCAGTACCACCAACAACCCAAGTTCAACATCACACACCTCAACATCTTATTATGTACCTCGAGCATAATCATCAATCTGCGAATCGTTCTACATCATTTATCTTCGTTCGACATGGCAATTATGTAATCTCTAATGTTTTAGAGATTATATATTCTTGTTCTAACGGTAAATCAAATGAGTTTAATATCATATTAACTCATTAAATTCATGATTACATCTGAAGAAAATATATATGTATATATATTTTCATAAAGATTGTAATTAAAAATTCTTTCGTACAAACTGTTAATGGTGAAAATATTTTAACGGGTAGGTAATACCCGAGGAATATTTAGATTTCACATTAATTAGTACACTGTACATTCTTTCAAATCTAATTCAACATTCATTTACTATCCTATTTACAACCACCGATATACGTATCCGTTCACCGTAGAATAACCCTTTTCATTCAATTTCATATTTAAATTTTGATCTATCAGAATCCAACAAGTAGCATAATGAAGAAAACATTGGACAAAAATAAAATTTGTTAGAAACAAACAAATTAACCATGAGAAAATTTTGTTAAGAATCCACGCTAACAAAATCATAGCTAACTGTTCCTAGCTAACTGTTAATTCCTTATTACATTTTATTATCGCAATTTATTTATCGCAGTTTATTTATCGCAATTTATATTCTCGCAATTTTATTTATCGTCATTTAATTTCTGTTATTTATTTTACGCACTTTATTTATCGTCATTTAAATACTGTTATTTACGCATTTTAAATATCGGGACACGTATACAATGTTTTGACATATCATATCGACGCATCTATATATATTATTTGGAATAACCATAGACACTTTATATGCAGTAACGATTGAGTTAGCTATACAGGGTTGAGGTTGATTCTATAATAATATATATACTTTGAGTTGTGATCGAGTCTGAGACATGTATACAATGGGTAACGATACGTATTAATTAATTCGAATATTATATATTAAACTATATATGAATTATTGAATTACTAATTGTGGACTGCTAACTGTGGACTGCCAACATTGGACAATTAAAATGAAATAAAATATTGATTATAACATATGAAACTAAACATTTCTTCAAGTTTGCCACTTGAGTTCATCTTAAACCTCATTTGTAACTTGACAATTACAATTTGCGTTCAAACCTTTCATGATTCTTGAAAACACCTCAATCGAGAGGATGAACCAACCGCACTTCGTCTACGAAAGAAAAGATTGATGCATATAGTTATGCACCTGAAAACACTCAGCACCTGAGTAAACGTTTAACACATATCTGTGCTAGCTCCTTTGGAATTGCTATTATCGAAAATAACATTGCAATTCTTTTTCAAATTAGCCAATTTTGTCACAGCTCCAGCAAATCAGCTTCAATTTTTTATTCGAATAAACCTTATTATAAAGATTACCCCTTCATCATCGTTACCGGAGAACCGTCTATATTCCACCACATTAGCAGTAAACTTATCAGCAACGTCATTACTCATTGGCTTGAGTCTCTCCGAAGAACCATCATATTTGTTCGTTAAAACCTATTCATATACTCATCCGTATCTTATAACGAGAATTACTACATCAATTACCGATGATTAGCAATCAGTCTTTTGAAATCTCGCAGCATGTCTACATCAATAGTTATATGTATGCATATAACATTTATCTCTTAGAATTTTGATCTTCAATTCTGAAAAGCACCCAGTCTACGAATCAATATCTGAATTTTGAAAATGCTGAAAGAAGCAACAAAAACTGTAAACGACTGTAACAGTCGGAAGTTTGATGATAAAGAATAGCATGTTGGCAAAACTCAGAAAAATCTTGGTATTGAAAAACGGATATTGAAAAACGGATTTAGCAAACCATGAAGGAGGCTGTGGAGAAATCACAAGGACTAAACTCGTACATAAAGAATCCTGATGATTCCGCTTTTGATGAAATCTTCAACGAATACCTTACTCCTTAATTGTTCTAAATCATTGTGAATGAATTTCTTCATCACAATTTAATTCTAAAATTCTAAGATATCATCATATCTTTCAATATAAATATCCTCAATATCTCTGAAGATATTTTTCATAACTATTCTTATCTGAAAACATTTATCTTTTCGTAATATCAGTGTTACATCAGAAAGAAAACTGTTTTAGTTTCTAAATTCTGAAATATTCGAACTTAAAATATGAATGATATTGAAGTAGTATTGGGAACTGAAGCATGAGTTAGTATAATATAATGACACTTGATCAACGTGATTATATTACAGTAAGTCATGCTGAGTTTCTAATGGAATGTGATGATTCACAGATTATAACGTTATCATGTGCCATTCTACACAACTCTTACATTCTACTTAATCTCCAAACATATCGAGAATATATCTTCTTAATAGTTCTATCTTTTCTCTTGAATTCTGGTAATTCAACCAATCAAGATCGTGCTATTACAATCTCTCTCTTAGAACATCAGTCATGTTCATTCGAATTTCATACCTACAAACTCTGGGCCATTATTCGCTCGACTTGAAGTCGGGAAGAGAAAACAAAGGTATGGAACTCCAAAATATAAAAGAAACTAAGGAAGTAGATTTATAGTGAAATATCCGACAGGGCAATCAAAACAGATCATCGCATATAACCAAAGAGGATTCTAATTTCTTCATTCGCCGAAGAATCAAATCTTATATAGATTTCAAAGATTTTCTTTAAATTCCTTAAATTCCGGAACTCAACCCTGATTATTTCAAAAGTCAAGAAGGATTTTATTTTCCTCAGTTCACTATTTTGTGATAGCTTCACTCGTACTCTTCGAGTAATCGAATTGTCTTATTCATATTACTCAATGATGATAAAACTCTATTTATCAACTCATATTCGTCATGAAAACATTTTTATTGTTAGCCATGACGACCCCACTCAAATTTCGTGACGAAATTTCTTTAACGGGTAGGTACTGTGACGACCCAGAAATTTTCGACCAAATTTAAACTTAATATTTATATGATTTCGACACGATAAGCAAAGACTATAATGTTGAGTCTTGATAATTTTGGAACGATGTTCATATATTCAATTACCTTTCGACCACTACCGACGATTCACGAACAATTATTGTAAACTAATATGTATGTATGTATGTATGTATGTATGTATGTATGTATGTATGTATGTATGTATGTATGTATGTATGTATATATATATATATATATATATATATATATATAAAATTATAAGTGTATAGATTAAATTAAATTAAAATAATACAAATAAATCATTTAAATTGAATTGAAAATTTAAAGTAATGAATAAAATAATTGAATTATTAATAAAATGAATATATTATATAATTAGTAAATATAACATAAATAATAAGGTATAATATTATGTACAAGTTAAAATATAGTTGTTATAATTTTATTACTCTTTGTATTATTATAAAAATAAACATAATAATATTAATATCAGTATTAATAATTGTATGATATAAATATGAAATCAAATATGTATAAATTAATAGATTATTGTTAATATTATTATTATTATATTTACTTTTATTAGTTTTATAAGTATTTATATAGTTATTATTATTAGTATTCTATTTCTATAATTAATAATAAATATTATAAATATAATTTTTATTAAAATATGATTATTATTATTACTTATATATATAATTATTATTAATATTGATTATATATTTTAGAAATACAGATATAAACAAATATAGATATGTATAACAGATAAATAATTAATTACAGTTATATTAGATATATATATCACAGATACGTATAATTATATAGCAGATAAATAACTAAATCCGGTTATAAACATACAGATATATATATGATACTGTTATAGCACGTAATATTCAACCATCAATCAATTTAGTTTAAATTCTGTTCCTGATTGGTACTACACCTGTTAATTATCGAATTCCTTTTTAACTATAATACAAATTGTATCCCCATCTGCTTCTATTTTTATTTATTTATTTTACTTCTTTATTGAATTTCCTGTCAACTTCTTGTTAGACGTCCAAATCATTAGTACTAACTCAAATTATTCAAATTCCATCTGTATATACAGGCTATCCACTCTTGTAAACTGAAGACTTAAAATGAAAATTAAAGAAAACCGATAAACTCCTCTGTTCTTGTTCCATTTTTCAAAAAGTTCAAAAACGAATCAAATTGCAAAATCCTTTAATGTAGTTTTGTTAGGAATGTTGTAATCAAACTTTCTGCAAAATTACAGCCTTCAATTCCTAAAAACGATTTCGAATTTTCGAGTCAAACTTTATTTCTAAAAAGTCAACACTTTTGTTCTTCATGAAATTCAAGTTTGTTTTTGTGTTTCTATTTCAATTAAGGATTCCAGTACATTACATGGATGATTTAAAAACTTTTTCATTTAGACATCAAGGTCTCAAAACGTACAAATCATGAAATCATTATTTTTTTCCTCCAAACCGTCGATAGCAGCAGGCTGTATTTTTTTTTCGTTTAAGTCAAACAATCATAAGAACGTTTCTTTTTCAAATACAAGTCTTAGATCAAACAAATAATTTTAGTTACTAGGTAGATTTGAGTCGTGGTTCGTTTAAGTTAAAAAGAAAAAGGAAGAAGAAGATCTCACAGATAGGTATTAGATATATAGATTTAGGTGGAGTAGTATAACAGAAAAATGGCAGATGGTTCAACGGTTGAGGATGTTAACGGGGGAGTGAGAGGTCGCGGGTTCGAGTCCCGTCTGGAGTATTCTTTTTAGACAAAGCTTTAACGGTATACACAGCTACTTTTTTTCTATTATTATTATTATTAATTATTATGATTATTATTATTAATATTATTATTGTTATTACTATGATTATTATTGTTATTGCTATTATTATTATTATTATTATTATTATTATTATTATTATTATTATTATTATTATTATTATTATTATTATTATTATTATTATTATTATTATTATTGTTATTACCATTATCATTTATTATTATTATTATTACAATTATAGTAATTATAATTAATAATAACATTGTTATTACTAATATTATTATCATTATCAAGTATTATTAGTTAGGATTATTATTATTATTATTATTATTATTATTATTATTATTATTATTAGTATTAGTATTAGTATTATGGTATTGTTAGTTATTATCAAAATTGTTATTAACAACATGATTATTAAAATTATTATCATTAATATAGTATATATTATTATCACTACAAGTATTATTATTAAGTAGTATTATTCTTAATATTATTATTAGTATTATTATGAATATTACTAATATCATTACGATTATTAATTTTACCATTTTAGTATTATTATCAGTGT
This sequence comes from Rutidosis leptorrhynchoides, assembly GCF_046630445.1. Taxonomy (NCBI): domain Eukaryota; kingdom Viridiplantae; phylum Streptophyta; class Magnoliopsida; order Asterales; family Asteraceae; genus Rutidosis; species Rutidosis leptorrhynchoides. The sequence goes on from NC_092334.1 coordinate 627,158,578, forward strand.
TATGATTATTATTAGTATTAACACCATAAGTAGTATTATTAATATTATCATTTTTAATAAGGTTATCATTATTATTATTAGTATGATCATTATTAATAAAGCTATTATTGTTAGTAACTCACTAATATCAAAAACTCTTATTTTTATTTTTACAAATAAATAATTTTATGTATAAAATGTATTTAGTACATATACTATAACTATTTTAATATTTTATATAACTATATATTAACATTACCTAGATAAATATTTACATGTAACCAATTATTGAATTTCAAACATAATAATAAATATATATATATATATATATATATATATATATATATATATATATATATATATATATATATTAATATAAATAAATGAATGAATAGATATCAATCACTTTAAGATATATTTATATACAAAGTAAATATATATAACATATAATTTAAGATATAATATAAGTATATGTTTTTAAAATAGAATTTAATATAAATCCTATATAACTACAAATGTAAATAAATAATATATATTAATAAATAAAATTATATAATTTCCATTATATATTTTAATATATATACAAATGATATAGGTTCATGAATCTGAGGCCAACCCTGCATTGTTCAGTTGTTCAATATCGTCATATGTATTTTTACTACAAAATACAGTATTGTGAGTTTCATTACTCCCTTTTTAAATGCTTTTGCAATATATATTTTTGGGACTGAGAATACATGCGCTTTTATAAATGTTTTACGAAATAGACACAAGTAATCGAAACTACATTATATGGTTGAATGATCGAAGCCGAATATGCCCCTTTTGCTTGGTAGCCTAAGAATTAGTAAACCGATCTACTAATTGACACGAATCCTAAAGATAGATCTATTGGGCCTAACAAACCCCATCCAAAGTACCGAATGCTTTAGTACTTCGAATTCGTTTTTATCATGTCCGATGGATGTCCCGAAATGATAGGGGATATTCTTATATGCATCTTGTTAATGTCGGTTACCAGGTGTTCAATCCATATGAATGATTTTTGTCTCTATGCATGGGACGTATATTTATGAGAAATGGTAATGGAAATCTTGTGGTCTATTAAAATGATGAAAATGATCGATTATGATAAACTAATGAACTCACCAACCTTTTAGTTAACACTTTAAAGCATGTTTATTCTCAGGTATGAAAGAAATCTTCCGCTATGCATTTGCTCATTTTAGAAATATTTCTTGGAGTCATTCATGACATATTTCAAAAGACATTGTATTCGAGTCGTCGAGTTCATCAAGATTATTACTAAGTCAATTATAGTTGGATATATTATGAAATGGTATGCATGCCATCAACTGTTGATGTAATGAAAGTTTGTCTTTTAAAAACGAATGCAATGTTTGTAAAATGTAGCATATAGAGGTCAGGTACCTCGCGATGTAACCAAATGTAATGTATTCGTCCAGATGGATTAGGACGGGTCATGAAAGATGGGTCATCTGAGCTTTAGGAAAATGAATCACTTAGTTCACAACAACTTAGTAGAAGGCGTTAATGTCAAAGGGTTTAATATTCCTGACGGGTGTGTGCCGTGTAAGAAAGGGAAGCAAGCAAAGAAATCGCATGCTGTGAAGAAACATCATTCCATTAATACTCCTCTAGAACTTCTTCATATGGATATTTTTGGTCTAATCAACAAGAAGAGTGTTACTGGACATTCTTATTGCTTAGTGGTTACGGATGAATATTCGCGTTTCACATGGGTTGTGATGCTGAAAAGTAAAGCTGATACTTTTGAACAAATCAAGGTGCTGATCACGAGACTGGAAACGTTGTATAAACTGAGGGTTAGAAGGATCTGAACGGACAACGGCACGGAATTCAAGAATCAGAAGATGGAAGAATTTTGTAATGAAAGAGGAATTCAACAACAATTCAGCTCACCATACACGCCGCAGATGAATGGGGTTGCTGAAAGAAAGAATAAAACTTTAATCGAGACTGCAAGAACCATGTTGGTAGATTCAGAACTTCCAGTTACCTTTTGGAGTGAAGCAGTTTCTAATGCATGCTATACAATGAATAGAGTTCTTGTTATGAAACGTCATGGCAAGACAAGTTATGGGCTGCTGTTTAAAAGAAAACCTAATATCAAACATCTTGAACCGTTTGGGTCTCTTTGTACCATTATGGTTCAGGATACTGGTGGAAAGTTTAATTCGAAAGCTGTTACGGGAAGATTATTGGGTTATGGAAATGCGTGTAAAAGGGTATACAACTTGGATTCTCGGTGTGTTGAAGAACGTACTAAAATCGATGTACAAAGACATGCATGCATTCCAGCTGGTAAAGGGTTTACGTGGCAGTTTGATTACGATGAGTTGTTTGAATCTTTCCATCTTCCAGTAGATAACCCTGAGGATGAAGAGCTTGCAGCACAAATGATGTATAACATGCATATCTTCGCTGAACGCATGTCTGATGTGCGTGTGCAGACTAACATACCTTTAGAAGCTGAGGATAGTGCACCAGTGACAAGAACAAATGATGATTAAGATTCTGATAATTCAATTCCTCAAAAAGAAGAGGCTACATTTCAATCTGCAGAGGAGGATGATGATATCGATGAAGTGTTTGATGATTTGGTGGATGAGGTGCTTATTCAACCAACTGATCAGGAACCCTTTCAGAACACGACTGGTGAATCTACAAAAAATGACGGACCACGATGGTCAAGTCGAATAGTATCTCTTCCTAAACATTTTGATAACTTTATAGTTAACCCTGCAGGTGTTTTAGGTGCTCAGCCAGGTGGATCTTCTACTTCAGATAATCGAGTAACACCCTCTGCTAATGTTGTTACCGCTTTTTATACTCAATTGAATCAGACCGGAAGAATCTTTAGAAATGCACACTGCTGCTTTGTGTCGCAAATCGAACCTGAAGATGTCAAAGATGCATTTCAGTATGATGAGTGGGTTTCAGCTATGTAGTAAGAACTTCAAAAATTTAATCATTTAGGTGTTTGGCGTTTGGTAATTCCTCCTTCAGGCTGTAAACCTTATGTTTTGAAGCGGGTTCTGAAAATCAAGAACGATGATCAAGGTATTGTGATCCGGAACAAAGCACGATTGGTTGTCAGAGGATATCAGCAGATTCCAGAAATAGACTACGATGAGGTGTATGCACCAGTTGCAAGACTGGAGGCAATTCGAATGTTCTTGGCTTTTGCTTCGTTCAAAGGATTTAAGGTCTATCAGATGGATGTGAAGAGTGCGTTCTTATACGGAAATATCCAGGAAACAGTGTATGTGACTCAGCCACTGGGCTTTGTTGATCCAAATCATCCGAAAAAGGTGTTTCTCCTGGAGAAAGCGCTATATGGTCTTCATCAAGCCCCGAGAACTTGGTATGCGACTCTATCAAACTACTAATATAGAAAATGGTTTTAGAAGGGGAGTCATCGATCAGACTCTATTTATCAAAGAAAGAGGTGACGATATCATGCTGGTAGAGGTTTATGTGGACGACATCATCTTTGGATCTACCGATCAGAAGATGGTTGATGAGTTTGAAGAGGTTATGCAGAAACGATTCAAGATGAGTTCACTGGGAGCCATTAACTTCTTTTTAGTATTTTAGGTTGATCAAACGAAAAAGGCATCTTTCTACATCAATCGAAGAATGTAGCTGACTTATTGAGCCGATTCAAGATGGAGAATGAACGAGTTGCCAAGAATCCTCTATCGGTGAATCACGGGATTACACCAAAAAATACAGGGGCAAAGGTCAATCTGACTCTTTACAGGGCTATTATTGGTTCCTTGATGTACCTTACAGAATCTCGACCGGATATCATGTTCGCTACATGCTTGTGTGCACGTTATCAAGCACAACCTAATGTGAATCATATGCTCACTGCAAAGAAGATCATGCGGTATCTCAAAGGGACTCCAAGTTTATAATGACCGGTCCTAATCCATCTGGATGAATACATTACATTTGGTTACATCGCGAGGTACTTGACCTCTATATGATACATTTTACAAACATTGCATTCGTTTTTAAAAGAAAAACTTTCTTCACATCGAAAGTTGACAGGCATGCTGATGTTATGCGAGGTGTATATAAAATAGCTTTATATTTTACAAGGAAATACTATTAAATACGATACAATTTTACACAAGATATTTATTTATTTATAGAATGGATATACTTAAACCTTGCTACAACACTTATAGGCAGTGTACCTAATCGTACAGTAGTGTAGTTTTTAGTAAGTCCGGTTCGTTCCACAGGAAAAATCTTTAAACAAAGCTTAACGCTATATTCGTTTACTTTTATAAAAATACAAATATATATATAAGTAATATTATTATTATAAAGGGGGGTTTTTACCGTTTAATGACCGGTTTGTCGATTTTAAAACTTTAGTCGCAGTTAAAACAAAATGTAAAATATTAAATAAATAAAAGACTTAATTTAAAGCATAAAGTAAATAACGATAATGAAATTGCGAATAATAAAAGTGCGATAAAATAAACTTGCGATAATTAAAAAGTACGATAATTAAAAGTGCATTTAAATACAATAACAATAAAAATGCGATAATTAGAAGTGCAATTAAATATAAAATAAAGGGAATTAAATATGAAATAAAAGAATTATGCTTATTTAAACTTCCGTAATCATGATGTTTGACGTGTTGATTTTAGTTTTATGCCCATGGGTTAATTGTCCTTTGTCCTGGATTATTTAATATGTCCGTCTGGTTTTTGTCCATAACAGTCCATCAGTCATAAATATAAAGTGCGAGTGTCCTCGTCAAATTATTCTTATACCCGAAGTCAAATATTCCAACTAATTGGGGACTTAAACTGTAACAAGATTTTAATACTTTGTTTAATAATTAGACCAGGTTATCGACTGCGTGTAACCCAAGGTTTTAATACTCTGTTATCAATTATGCCAAGTGTCCTTGTACATAATTTCACCCCTGTTTTAATAATTCTAGTGGCTATTAATCCATTCCCGTGTCCGGTTAAATGAACGATTATTCGTACATATAAATATCCCGCCCATCGTGTCCGATCGAGTGTAAATGGTTATTTATAGGGACGCCCAATTGTAAATCTTTATATTAAAATTAACAAACTATCATTTAGTTAAACAAATATAAAGCCTATTAATAGCCCATAGTCTAATTTTCACAAGTGTCGTTCTTTTGTCCAAACCCCAATTATGGTACAAAGCCCAATTACCCAATTTTAGTAATTAGCCCAACATCATGATTACTTCGTTTTAAATAAGCATAATAATAACTTAGCTACGAGACATTAATGTAAAAAGGTTGAACATAACTTACAATGATTAAAAATAGCGTAGCTTTACACGGACAGAATATCGACTTACACCCTTACAATATTCGCTAACATATCCTTATTATTAGGATTAAAATTAAAATTAAAATTAAAATTAAAATATAAATTATAAATATAAATATTACGTATAGATAGATGGATGGATATATATTGATATTTTTGCGATCAAACTGCGTTTGCTTTTATAGGCGGTTTCAGAATTTGGGGCTCCGCGACTCGCGGCAATTTTTGCCTTCAAACTCCGCGAGTCGCGGAGTTTGATTTTCCAGCTCACCAACTTTGGAGTCTTTCTTTGCCGACGAATTTTTAATATATTATAATATTTAAATAATTATAAGAATTATTTAAATATTATATTATATTTATGTGCATAGTTGACTTGTAATTTTTAGTCCGTTGCGTCGAGCGTTGAGAGTTGACTCTGGTCCCTATTCCGGATTTTCGAACGTCCTTGCGTACAATTTAATATCTTGTACTTTGCGTTTTGAATCTTGCACTCTTGTAATTTCGAGACGTTTCTTATCAATAATTGGAACCTCTTTGATTGTATTTTGTACTTTTGAGCTTTTTGGTCGTTTGCGTCTTCAATTCGTCGAATCTGTCTTTTGTCTTCACCTTTTAATATTTAAACGAATATTACTTGTAAATAGAACAATTGCAACTAAAAGCTTGTCTTTCTTGGGGAATAATGCTATGAAATATATGTTCGTTTTTAGCATTATCAAATATTCCCACACTTGAGCGTTGCTTGTCCTCAAGCAATATAGTCTTGAAATACCAGAATCACTTCTTTATTCTTCACACTTTGTACATCAGTGAATTCTATACGGCGGTATAAACAATGGTAGTAACGATATGGTTTACAGTCCCACATGACTATAAAATTTAGATCCATTAAGGAAATTGGATCTTTATGAAAACATTTGATCTTTTGAAAATTGAATCTAGCTTTTACCCTAGATAAGTTTTCCGGAATAACCCTTCACCGGTGTTTGCGAATTCTTTTTGTGGGTTTGGTGGGTTTCAGATTTGAAAATTTTAGCTGAAAACTTGCGGTTTTGTGTCACCCACTTGCTAACCTTGTATTAGGAAAGCAACACGTCCAGTTTACTTGTCCCGTATATTACCTTTCGGTAAACTACCGTCCGGTTGTAAAGGAAAGCGTTGAACAAGCAACTGTTAAGGCAATGTCCCCTGACATGCTTTTAATTATGGTCTATAACGTGTCGGATGCAATTACTATCCTTGGTAAGAGCAATAGTAAAGCTCACCCTTATGATTTTTCGGTCTGGCACAAGGTCCTGTCTTTGACCATGCTATGCAACCACCGTTCTTACGGTTGACACCCGATTTGGTTCAGGTGACCTAATGAATTCCAGGTGAATTCCTAGGATTTTACGTTCAATGGTAATGAACGCATTGAAAATGGTTTTTCAGAAAACAAATCGGTTTGTATTTTTGATCAAAATATTTTCTCGTTCAAGCTCGAGTTTAGATATCATTGAATTCCATGAGTTTTTAATTCTCAATCTTTAAGGTCAATCTCAAGGATTGAGTAATATCAGTCTTAAAAGCTGATTTTTAATCTTTAAAAGGAGATTATCCTTTCTGGGGATTTGATTCATTAGTCTTATCCAGCTAATTTGCACGGTGCCCCCCCCCATTTTACGAGATAAATCCTTCTCATGGTTAGGATAAATCTGACCACTTGGCGACCCTGTTTTATGCTGAGGTCCGTGGATTTCCTGCCGATTTTAGTGATAACTTTTCTAGATTTTTCGTCAACCTACAGCTGGTCTGGACGACAACTTCCTGACCTAAATCAAGAAGCGCGTTTCTTTTTCGGAAGACTTTACTTCCTTTTAATGATGGAATTGATTCATCGTGTAGATCCATCTTTCTTACAGTAAATCGGGTAAAACAATTAATTATCGTTCAAAACAAAAGTATTTTCAATTATTTGTTACAGAAATATGTGACATATGTTTAAAATATCTTGGTAAATTTTCCCACACTTGGCTTTTATTTTCCTTTTTATTGTCCTCTATTCCATTTTAAATGAATTCTAACATTTTGGTTTGTTTCTCAATTTATGTCCTTTCCAAGGTAATAATAATTTCGGTGTTAACACCTAGTTTTATCGTTCATAAATATGTATAAACATGATTTTGAGTTCATTTAATTGAAAATTTTGAAAATTTTTACTAGAATTGGGTAGTCAGTATATAAGACTAGGGCTGTTCTTTATTATCAGAGAGCACTAGATTCTAATACAACTACTGCTTTACTAGTATTTTTAATGGTAACCAAGTGTTTAAGATAAAAATTTTAAAAATCCGAAAGAATTTAACCCCTTCCCACACTTAAGATCTTGCAATGCCCTCATTTGCAAGAAATCAGTAACAATTTAAATTATTGAGGGTGATTTGTGTGAAAATGATTAAATTTTACCAAAGTTTCCAAACATATTTGTGTTTGCTTGCTGAATGATAAATGGTGCATATCATTTGTTCATTCTGTCTTGTTGTTATTTCACATATATTATGCATCTTGTCGTCAAAATTAGTTGCTTTTGCTGAACTTAATGTCAGTCTTTGAAAATGCGTTGTTTTACCCTGTTGTGTACATAAGATAAACTGCAAACATATATACATATTTTTGAAGTTTGGTATATTACCCCACATTCAAAAATTATTAAAATCTAATAATAAAAGTTAGAAAATTATAAAAACTATTACAATATTAACATAAGTATTAAATGTATCAACATTACAAATTATAAAATAAATAAAACTAAGTAGACTAGGGATGATACTGATACCAGTAGGGGTTCCATGCATAACCATAGGTGTTATAAAATGCTTCGGCTGGGTTATACGTAGGATACGGTGGTTGAATCTCTATAGACCAGGGAGGAAATACGGGCGATTGAGTAGGAATATAGTTTCTACCTATTTGTTGGCAATAAGCTATGATTTGGTTTTGATGAACTTGCCAATCTTCAAATGCTCGATGTCTAGCATTTTGATACTCTTGTGAAGCTATAAACCTTTGCATTTCTGCCATTTCATTTCCCCCTCCTACATTACCTTGCTGTTGGTTTCTCTCAACCTGTGGATGTCTACCATTATATCGTACTGCGGCGTTATTTCGCCTCTTCAAAACCTTCGTACCATGGTATACATTTAAACCTATTGTATCGCGGGGTTCTGGTTCTTCGACTAATAATCCCCCCCGACTTATATCCACACCGAGATATTCAGCAATCAAAGTAATAAATATACCACCTCCTATTATGCTATGCGGTCTCATCCCCCTAACCATAGCTGATAAATAATAACCCACACAATAAGGTATACTTACAGCGCTTTGTGGGTCTCGAATACACATATGGTAAAACAAATCCTGTTCATTTACCTTTTCCTTATTCTTACCTCTTTGTGTAATCGAATTAGCTAAAAACCTATGAATTACTCTTAACTCTGCTCTATCTATATCCAAATAAGAGTAATTTCCCCCTTTAAATCGGTGATGGCTAGTCATTTGACTCCATACACCATGTGTATCAAAATTTTCGTCTATCTTTCTACCATTTAATATCAACCCTCTACAATCGGCAGATGCTAACTCCTCAGGCGTATATATACGTAAAGCCTGAGCCATGTCTAGTAAAGACATGTGGCGCATCGAACCTCCTAACAAAAATCTAATAAAAGATCGATCGGTTAAACTAGCTACCAGATCATTTAATTCTATACTACACAACAATTCTTCACACCATACTTTATATACCGGTCTACTCATGTTGAATAACCGTACCCAATCGTTAAAAGTAGAATTGCCATACCTCTGTGCAAGTAATTCCCTAATTGGCCCGGCCAATTCTACAGCTTCTAATGGTCCCCATTCTATGACCCTAGGTACTTCAACAGCTTTAGAATGAAGAGTATGCAAACCCCTTTGGTATTTTGGATAATCTATCCAAAGTCTGTCAAATCTCAGGTTCGGGTGCAAATCTTCCAAGTGCATATCAGAAAATGTCATGACTGGATGAGGTATATCTTGTTTGTAGTAGTTATCCACCTCCTATTGTTCCGTATTCTCAGCAGGAGCATTGCGAGCTTGGGATGAAGATTCACCCATTTCAGTCTGCAAAACACATCAAACACAATTTTTGTGCATCCAAATATGCATTAGTGTCAGCAAAATCATCAATCAAAATAATTACAATGACATGTTTAATTTATATCAAACTTAAGCTCATTTTCATATTTTCATCAAATCTACACTTTTTCAAATAAGCATATACGAAAATGTTCGCCAAGTTCATAAGCATTCAACTCAAATAACATGTCAAAATAATCATTACTAGCAATTAAACAAGTTTCAAATGGCATTATCTCTCAAAAATCAAGTTCATGAATTTTAGACTTGAAAAAGTCCACTTTAATTCTCAAAATCATGTTTAAGCTCAAAGTTTGGATCATTTAACTACCTAAACATGTTACACTACTTAATTTAGCAACAATTCATGACAAAAATCGGCCATAACCTGTTTATATCAAAAAGCCCCAAATTGCTCTAGAACACAATCCCTAGATTACTCAAAATTTGAAGTTTAAGGCTCGTAAGTCCTAATCATGTTAAATAGCATCAATCTAGGTTATACAAGCATAATACATAAGCAATTTAAGCATAATTACACTAAAAAGCATCAAAATCGAATTTGGTATAAAATTGCTCAAGAACACCAATTTTCGGATTAAATGGTGTTTAGGTGTAGAAATTTACCGTTTTTCTTGAGTAATTCCTTGATAGCATCATTCTCAACATGATTTTAGTAAAAGATTTGATGATTTTCGGTGAAAAAAATCGATTTGGGAGTTATTTTTCGTGTATTTTCGCAGAAAAATGGGTGTGGTAGTGTGCAGACTGATCTGTTCGGCCCTTTTATTTTTTTCTGTATTTTTGGAACTCCGCGAGTCGCGGCATTTTGCCATTGCAAACTCCGCGAGTCGCGGTGTTTTTTTTTTTTTTTTTTTTTTTTAATAAACCTTAACTTATGAAACAATTAAGTAATTAATTTTAAAATTTTGTTTCCCTTGTTTTTTAGGATGAGGTCGTTTCGGATCGATGTCCTAGTCCGTCCTTCGACAAAATTTTAAAATTTGTCTTTTTGTAGCGATTGTTTTAAAAGCTAAGATTTTTGGGTTTTTTTTTTATGTTTTTGGCATACTTTAATTCAATAAGATTAAAAATAATGATAATAAAAGTTCTCGTCCCTCCCTCGGGTAAAGCAATTTCGGTTCAATGACCTAGTCTTCAACTTACGACGAATTTTAAAAATCATATTTTTAACTTAATGAGATAAAGTAAATTTTTGTTTTTAAATTCACACCAAACTTAAAATAAAAATACATAAAATTCAAAATTAATATTAAAAATTCACACCAAACTTAAAATTTGAAATGCATAAAATTAAAAATTCTTATTTTAAAAATTAAAAATTCACACCAAACTTAATTTAAAAATTCATATTATAAAATCACACCAAACTTATATTATATTTTTTAAATATTTACAATTTTAAATATATTGTTTTTACAAAGTTTACAATATTAATTTAAGATTTATATATTAATTTTAAAAACATGGTAAAAATAAAATTAAAAATCTTTTTGGCTTTTTATCCCACTTTAATCAATCAAATATTATCAAAAATATGCGCCCCTCTTTTCGGTAAAGTAATTTCGGTTCCATGACCTAATTTAACTCATGACGAATTTTTGAAATATTTTGGGTTGATTGATTAAAGATAGTTATACCTTAAGAATAAACGTTAAATTTCGTCGTGATGTAATAAATTTTTGAATGATATCAATAATTTCGGTCGCCAAACCTAATTTTATTCAATACCAATTTAATACTTTATAGCGAACAAATTAGCGTTTATTATCAAAAGGTTAAAAATAAAAATAAAAATAAAAACTGTACAGACTTACCTGTGAGATAGTATTCTTAGTTATATGATCTATCCCATTCATAAGATAGTCGGTTTAATTGGTTTTCCATAGCTACATAGGCGTAACCTCGAGCATTCAGTGTTTTTTCTTCTAAACATATGAACGGTCCGTCTCTGCATAAAGTAAAAAATTCGGTATTTGAATAGGTTTGATTATTTGAACATTTACCACCATGTGACCATTTTCCGCATTTGTGACATCTTTCTAGGTGTTGTGCTCTTCTTTTCACTGCAGATTTTGATTTTCCTTTACCAAATTGTAACTTATTATCTTCGCATCTGGATTTTTTTCTTACTCCGTCCAATCTTTCTCTGATTACTGATACTATTTCACTCGGTAGTGTGTCATTATTATGTTTAGTGATCAAAGCGTGTAGCATTAGACCATGGTTTAGTTCACAGGCAGTCTTCATTTTCTAAAAAAAATAAAAATTCAGAATGGGGGGAGAAAACTAGTTCTTTAGGGTCTGCTAGAGAAAGACCATTCGGGTTCCATTTTCGAGAACTACACGAAAATAGACAATCTAACACTAACAGAAATACATAAAATCCTTTAAAGATTTGATTCTCCCCACACTTAGTTAGCTGTGGTATCGAAATTGTGATTAACTTCATTGTCGAATTCCATCGGACTATCTATGTAGTGTTTAACTCTGTGACCATTAACTTTAAATTCAATCCCATTTGAATTTATTAATTCTATCGTTCTGTATGGGAAAACTCTTTTGACTATGAATGGTCCAGACCATCTTGATTTCAATTTTCCAGGAGATAGCTTGAATCGTGAATTGAAAAGAAGAACTCTGTCTCCTTCTTTAAATTCTTTTAAACTTCTGATTCTTTTATCATGCCATTTCTTCGTTCTTTCTTTATAGATTAATGAATTTTTGTATGCTTCATGTCTTAATTCTTCTAATTCATTTAGTTGACTTAATCGTAGACGTCCAGCTTCATGTATATCAAGATTACATGTCTTCAAAGCCCAAAATGCTTTGTGTTCAATTTCTACTGGAAGATGACATGCTTTTCCATAAACAAGTCTAAAAGGTGTGGTTCCAATTGGAGTTTTCTAGGCTGTTCTAAAAGCCCAGAGTGCATCCTCCAATTTAATGGACCATTCCTTCGGATTTGATCCTACGGTTTTCTCTAGAATACGTTTTAAAGCTCGGTTGGTATTTTCAACTTGTCCACTTGTTTGTGGATGATATGCGGTGGAGATTTTATGAGTTACTCCATATCTTTTAAGAACTTTCTCAAGTTGATTATTACAGAAATGAGTACCCCGATCACTTATTAAAGCTTTCGGTGTTCCAAACCTTGCAAAAAGACGTTTTAAAAAGTTGACTACAACTCGTGCATCGTTAGTTGGGAGAGCTTGTGCTTCCGCCCATTTAGATACATAATCAATGGCTACGAGAATATAGAGATTATTATGAGATTTTGGAAATGGACCCATAAAGTCAATACCCCAAATGTCAAATACTTCACATACTTGTATGACATTTTGTGGCATTTCATCACGTTGACTTATTTTTCCGGCCCTTTGACATGCATCACAGGATTTGCAAAGAAGGTGTGCGTCTTTGTAAATTGTAGGCTAATAGAATCCAGCTTCATAAACTTTTCTTGCTGTTAATTGAGGCCCATAATGCCCTCGTGTTGGTCATGTGTGACAATGGTTTAAAATTTTACTAGCTTCATCTCCGAATACACATCGGCGTATTATTCCATCTGGACAACTTTTAAATAGATGTGGATCTTCCCAGAAATAGTGTTTTTTATCACTGAAGAATTTCTTTCGTTTTTGGTACGATAATCCTTTTTCAAGGAATCCACAAACTAAGTAGTTTGCATAGTCTGCAAACCATGGGATTTCATTATAATCTATCTTCAATAGATATTCATCAGGAAAGTTGTCTTGTATGGCCGATTCATTTAGAACTTCTAGTTCGTGATTTTCAAGACGAGAAAGATGATCAGCGGCGAGATTTTCTGCTCCTTTTTTATCTCGGATTTCAATATCGAACTCTTGTAAGAGTAAGATCCAACAGATTAATCTTGGTTTAGCATCTTGTTTCGAAAATAGGTATCTAAGAGCAGAATGGTCGGTATAGACCACCGTTTTTGCTAGAACGAGATATGATCGAAATTTGTCAAAAGCAAAGACAATAGCAAGGAGTTCTTTTTCAGTAGTTGTGTAATTTGTTTGTGCTCCTTGTAACGTCTTACTAGCATAATATATAGGTTGAAATCGTTTTTCAATCCTTTGTCCTAAAACGGCTCCCATTGCAAAATCACTTGCATCGCACATTAGTTCAAATGGTAGATTCCAATTTGGTGTTATCATGATCGGCGCATTAGTGAGTTTCTCTTTAAGAATATTAAAAGATTTGATACATTCATCTGAAAAGATGAATGGAGCATCCTTTTCTAGGAGTTTATTCATAGGAGTGGCAATTTTAGAAAAATCTTTTATGAAACGTCGGTAAAAACCGGCATGCCCTAGAAAACTCCTAACTCCTCTAACATTGGTGGGATGTGGAAGTTTAGCAATTACATCTACTCTAGCTCTATCCACTTCAATTCCTTCCTTCGAAATTTTATGACCAAGAACGATGACTTCTTTAACCTTGAAATGGCATTTCTCCCAATTAAGAACTAGATTTGATTGTTCGCATCTAATAAGCATTCGTTCAAGATTAGCTAGACATGATTCAAATGTATCACCGAAGACTGAAAAGTCATCCATGAAAACTTCCATGCATTCTTCTATCATGTCGTGAAAAATCGCCATCATACACCTTTGAAAGGTTGCAGGGGCGTTACAAAGTCCAAATGGCATGCGTTTGTAAGCAAAAGTACCATAAGGGCACGTGAACGTGGTTTTCTCTTGGTCCTCGGGTGCTATTGGAATTTGAAAATATCCGGAAAATCCATCAAGAAAACAATAATAACTATTTCCGGCTAGCCTTTCCAATATTTGATCAATGAAAGGTAAGGAAAAGTGATCTTTTCTGGTGGCGTCATTTAATTTTCTATAATTAATACATACACGCCATCCTGTTACAGTCCTTGTAGGAATAAGCTCATTTTTTTCATTTGTAATGACAGTCATGCCACCCTTCTTAGGCACGCATTGAACTGGGCTTACCCATGGACTATTAGAGATTGGATAAATTAGACCTGCGTCTAGCAGTTTAATAATCTCTTTCTTAACTACATCTTGCATATTAGGATTTAGTCTTCGTTGGCGTTGCACATACGTTTTATGACCTTCTTCCATAAGGATTTTATGTGTGCAATACGAAGGACTTATTCCTTTAATATCATGAATCTTCCATGCAATAGCTGGTTTATGAGCTTTTAACACAGAAATGTGTTGTGATTTCTCATTTTTAGTAAGAGAAGATGATATTATTACAGGTAATTCAGATTCACCATGTAAATAAGCGTATTCCAAATGGTTTGGAAGTGGCTTTAACTCTAATTTCGGAGGTTCTTCTATTGATGATTTATATCGATATCTGTCTTCTTCTTTTAGCATTTGAATTTCTTCTGTTGTTGGTTCATATCCATTAGCCATAAGTGTAGCTAGCATTTCAGCTTCATCAATTTGTTCAGTTCCTTCTCCTAAAGAACATTCTCCTGTTCCTTGTAATTCTGGAAATTCTTCTAATAATTCTGCATGTGCATCTATAGTTTGAATATAATAACATGTATCATCTGCAGATTGTGGTTGTTGCATTGCTCTATCAACTGAAAAGGTAACACTCTCGTCCTCTATACTTAGGGTCAATTTCTTACCGAATACGTCTATCATTGCTTTAGCCGTGTTTAAGAATGGTCTTCCTAATAAGAGAGGAACTTGAGAATCTTCTTCCATGTCCAGAACAACAAAATCTACTGGAAATACTAAAGTACCAACTTTAACTAGCATATTCTCCATTATCCCTCTAGGATATTTTATTGATCGATTGGCTAGTTGTATACTTATTCTGGTTGGTTTCAATTCTCCAAGGTCTAGTTTAGCATATATTGAATACGGCATTAAATTTATACTAGCACCTAGGTCTGTCAATGCTTCTATTGAACTAAGACTACTCAGAAAATATGGAATTGTGAAACTTCCTGGATCAGATAATTTTTCTGGTATCTTATTCAACAGCACTGCTGAACAATTAGCATTCATAGTAACGGCCGTGAGTTCTTCCATTTTCTTTCTATTTGAGATTAGATCTTTCAAGAATTTAGCATATCTAGGCATTCCTGAAATCACATCAATGAAAGGAAGATTTACATTTATCTGTTTAAACATATCCAAGAATTTGGATTGCTCGGCTTCAAGTTTCTCTTTCTTCATTTTACTTGGGTAAGGAAGTAGTGGTTGGTATGGTTTAACATAAGGTTTAGCCTTAACTGTGTTATCTTCATTAACCTTTTCAACTACCGGTTCTTTTTCCTTATCTTGATCAGGTTGTGGTTCTTGTGGAGTATGAATAGCTTCATCAGAAGTTACAGGTATTTCAGGTGGTTTAAGTGTTGTACCACTTCTTGTGGTAATAGCTTTAGCTGTTTCATTCTGGGGGTTAGCATTTGTATCACTAGGTAAACTTCCCGATTTTCTTTCACCTATTAACCTTGCTAGGTTACTTACTTCTTGTTCCAAATTTTGAATAGAAGCTTGTTGATTTCTAAATGCTTGAGCATTTTGTTCATTTGTTTGTTTTTGAGATGTGAAAAACTGCGTTTGAGTTTCAACTAGCTTCGTCATCATATCTTCTAAATTCGGCTTTTTATCATCGGTTTATTGTGGTGGTTTGTTTTGAAAATTAGGTCTTTGCTGATTGTAATTATTGTTGGACACTTGTTGATTGCTAGGACCTTGTTGGTTGTTGTATGGAATATTTCTGTTATAATTCTGGTTTTGATTGTAGATCGGTCTTGGCGGTTGATAATTATTCTGATAATTATTTCCAGGCCTTTGGTTTATGTATGAAATATTCTCTCTTTGTTCCATTGTTAATTCAATACTGAGACAATCTTTTGTCAAATGTGGTCCTCCTCACTGCTCACAACTAATTCGTATTGAGTGTATATCCTTAGTCATCTTTTCTATTCGTCTCTTGACAGCATCTATCTTTGCGGAAATGGAATCTAAGTCATGGCTAGAATCGGCTCTAGCTGCTTTAGATGATCTAATGATATCTTTTTCTTGGTGCCACTCATGTGAGTGGGAAGCAGTGTTATCAATAATTTTATAAACATCAGTTTCGGTTTTCTTCATAATGGAACCACCAGCTGCTATATCGATGTCTTTTCTTGTAGTGATGTCGCATCCTTGGTAGAATATTTGTACTATTTGACAGGTGTCTAAACCATGTTGCGGACATCCTCTTAATAACTTTCCAAATCTTGTCCACGCCTCATATAGAGTTTCATTCGGCTTCTGTGTGAACGTAACAATTTCTCCTTGAAGTCTTACGGCTTTAGATGCCGGAAAGAATTGTTTAAGAAAATTTTCAACTAAAACGTCCCATGTATCAATCGCCCCTTCAGGTAACGATTCCAACCAATCTTTGGCTTCTCCTTTTAAAGTCCAGGGAAATAACATGAGATATATCTGTTCATCCTCCACTTCTCTTATTTTAAATAGAGTGTAGATCCTATTAAAGGTACGAAGATGTTCATTTGGATCTTCCTTCGGCGCACCACTAAATTGGCATTGATTAGTCACCATGTGTAGAATTTGTCCTTTGATTTCATAATCTGGTGCATTAATGTCAGGATGAGTAATTGCGTGACCTTGGCCAGTGCGTTTAGCTCTCATTCGGTCTTCCATACTTAAAGGTTTCAGATTCTCCATAATTGAATTTGTTGAATCGGAATCACTAGAGGATTCTGATTTAATGGTTCATTCCTCAACAATCTCTGTTTGAATGATTGGTGGTTCCGGAGGAAAGTTTAGTGGTTCAGGATCTATGAATCGTCCCTAAATATTCTCCGGATTCTCAATTGTGAGGTCGGGTTCAAAAAATGGATTATTGGAAATTTGAACTGGAGTACTTGGTCGACTGGATGACAATTCTAAAGAAAAATCAACGGCAGTAATATTTGCTAAATGTCTTGATCTAGTTACAGGTGGTGAACGTACAAAAGGTGGTGAACGTCTTGCTCGGTGCATTCACTGAATATCCTATTAGTTTTTTTAAAAAGGAAAGAAAAATTATATAAGTTATCCAATTAATAGACTTTTCTGATTTTTCCCACGTTTCGAATAGCCAAAAGATGAAGCAGAGGGGCAGGATTCGTTTGGTCTCAATATAATTGAGGACAGTTTGGCTCCAATAACCCGGTCCACGTACAAATTCAACTATTACTACGAACCAGAAAATTTTGATGTCTATCAATTTAACCACTTAAAATAAATTTTCGTAATTTTAAGAAATTTAGATAAGAAGTAGAATAAAAATCTATGTCCTAAAACTAGAATTGCGAGAAATAAGAAAGAAAAAGAGTGTGTCGAAAAAAGTCGAAAAATAAAAATAAGAAAGAAAAAAAAAGTAACTTATAGAACTTAAAAACACTCGACTAACCCAACCTTATTACTATCACTAACTTAAAATTATAATCGCAAATTGAGATTACTAATTGGAATGATAATTGATACATAGGTAAAAGGCGTCTAAAAATATTAAAGCTTACAAGTAAAACTATATCCCAAATGGCAATGTCTTAAAAAGAGGTACTAAAACTTAAAAAGGCGTCGCAAAATTCTAAAGCACCTAAATCTTAGTCTAAAGAAAAAGTACTTAAGGGATATCACGGCAAAGCCTAAAAATCTAGAAATAAAAATATAACTATGTCAAAAACTAAGTTTAAAACTAAAAACTAGCAAAAAATACAAATATTACGCTAAAACAATTAAAAAGGGAAAAAAAATATAAAAATATACTAAAAGTTGTGAAAATTACAATTTTTATAAAAATATTATTTTTATATTATTTATTTATTAAAACTATTAATTTTACATTAATTAAACTAATTTAACTAAATATATAAATTAAATAAAAAGAAACTTAAAACTAATTATAATAATAAGTAATTTAGGGTTAATAATAATAATAATTAATAATTACTCCGTAATTAATGCTGATTAGGGTTCCTGTGTGGCCCGTGTCAGACGGCTCCGCGAGTTGCGGTATTCGAAGCTGCAAACTCCGCGAGTCGCGGGGTTCCAAAATTCAACTCAGGTACAGGATTTAATTCGACATTTTTTTTATATGTTTTAATAAAAACAAAATATTTAAATAAAACTTATATTTTTATAAAATAAAAATAAAGAAACTTTACAAAACTTAAATATTTAACAAATTCTTAAAAATATTTATATTTTTGTTATCTTTTTATGTTTTCGAATAATTAAAAACGTATTTTTACAAAAGTGAATTTTAATAAAAGTAAACTAAAAATAAAAATCTTTTATTTATTTATTTATTTAGCGTTGCGCTTCCGGCTTTTAAGTTTGATTATCCCCGGCAGCAGCGCCAAAAATATACTTGATGTTATGCGAGGTGTATATAAAATAGCTTTATATTTTACAAGGAAATACTATTAAATACGATACAATTTTACACAAGATATTTATTTATTTATAGAATGGATATACTTAAACCTTGCTACAACACTTATAGACAGTGTACCTAATCGTACAGTAGTGTAGTTTTTAGTAAGTCCGGTTCGTTCCACAGGAAAAATCTTTAAACAAAGCTTAACGCTATATTCGTTTACTTTTATAAAAATACAAATATATATATATATATATATATATATATATATATATATATATATATATATATATATATATATATATATATATATATATATATATATATATATATATATATATATATATATATATAATATTATTATTATAAAGGGGGGTTTTTACCGTTTAATGACCGGTTTGTCAATTTTAAAACTTTAGTCGCAGTTAAAACAAAATGTAAAATATTAAATAAATAAAAGACTTAATTTAAAGCATAAAGTAAATAACGATAATGAAATTGCGAATAATAAAAGTGCGATAAAATAAACTTGCGATAATTAAAAAGTACGATAATTAAAAGTGCATTTAAATACAATAACAATAAAAATGCGATAATTAGAAGTGCAATTAAATATAAAATAAAGGGAATTAAATATGAAATAAAAGAATTATGCTTATTTAAACTTCCGTAATCATGATGTTTGACGTGTTGATTTTAGTTTTATGCCCATGGGTTAATTGTCCTTTGTCCTGGATTATTTAATATGTCCGTCTGGTTTTTGTCCATAACAGTCCATCAGTCATAAATATAAAGTGCGAGTGTCCTCGTCAAATTATTCTTATACCCGAAGTCAAATATTCCAACTAATTGGGGACTTAAACTGTAACAAGATTTTAATACTTTGTTTAATAATTACACTAGGTTATCGACTGCGTTTAACCCAAGGTTGTAATACTCTGTTATCAATTATGCCAAGTGTCCTTGTACATAATTTCACCCCTGTTTTATTAATTCTAGTGGCTATTAATCCATTCCCGTGTCCGGTTAAATGAACGATTATTCGTACATATAAATATCCCGCCCATCGTGTCCGATCGAGTGTAAATGGTTATTTATAGGGACGCCCAATTGTAAATCTTTATATTAAAATTAACAAACTATCATTTAGTTAAACAAATATAAAGCCTATTAATAGCCCATAGTCTAATTTCCACAAGTGTCGTTCTTTTGTCCAAACCCCAATTATGGTACAAAGCCCAATTACCCAATTTTAGTAATTAGCCCAATATCATGATTACTTCGTTTTAAATAAGCATAATAATAACTTAGCTACGAGACATTAATGTAAAAAGGTTGAACATAACTTACAATGATTAAAAATAGCGTAGCGTTACACGGACAGAATTTCGACTTACACCCTTACAATATTCGCTAACATATCCTTATTATTAGGATTAAAATTAAAATTAAAATTAAAATATAAATTATAAATATAAATATAAATATTACGTATAGATAGATGGATGGATATATATTGATATTTTTGCGATCAAACTGCGTTTGCTTTTATAGGCGGTTTCAGAATTTGGGGCTCCGCGACTCGCGGCAATTTTTGCCTTCAAACTCCGCGAGTCGCGGAGTTTGATTTTCCAGCTCACCAACTTTGGAGTCTTTCTTTGCCGACGAATTTTTAATATATTATAATATTTAAATAATTATAAGAATTATTTAAATATTATATTATATTTATATGCATAGTTGACTTGTAATTTTTAGTCCGTTGCGTCGAGCGTTGAGAGTTGACTCTGGTCCCGGTTCCGGATTTTCGAACGTCCTTGCGTACAATTTAATATCTTGTACTTTGTGTTTTGAATCTTGTACTCTTGTAATTTCGAGACGTTTCTTATCAATAATTGGAACCTCTTTGATTGTATTTTGTACTTTTGAGCTTTTTGGTCATTTGCGTCTTCAATTCGTCGAATCTGTCTTTTGTCTTCACCTTTTAATATTTAAACGAATATCACTTGTAAATAGAAAAATTGCAACTAAAAGCTTGTCTTTCTTGGGGAATAATGCTATGAAATATATGTTCGTTTTTAGCATTATCACATGCATACCATTTCATAATATCCAACCTATAAATGACCTAATCCGTCATTTAATTAATAATAATCTCTATTGAACTCAATGACTTGAATGCAACGTCTTTTGAAATATTCCATGAATGACTCCAAGTAATATCTTTAAAATGAGCAAATGCACAGCGGAAGATTTCTTTAATACCTGAGAATAAACATGCTTTAAAGTGTCAACCAAAAGGTTGGTGAGTTCATTGGTTTATCATAATCGATCATTTTCATCATTTTAATAGACCACAAGATTTTCATTTCCATTACTTATAAATATACGTCCCATGCATAGAGACAAAAATATCATTCATATGGATTGAACATCTGGTAACCGACATTAACAAGATGCATATAAGAATATCCCCTATCATTCCGGGACATCCATCGGACATGATAAAACAACATCGAAGTACTAAAGCATCCGCAACCATGGATGGGGTTTGTTAAGCCCAATAGATCTATCTTTAGGATTCGTGTCAATTAGTAGATCGGTTTACTAATTCTTAGGATACCAAGAAAAGGGGTGTATTCGGCTTCGATCATTCAACCATATAATGTAGTTTCGATTACTTGTGTCCATTTCGTAAAACATTTATAAAAATTGCACATGTATTCTCAGCCCAAAAATATAAAGGACAAATGAAACTCACCATACTGTATTTTGTAGTAAAAATAGATATGACATCATTGAACAAGTGTAGGGTTGGTCTCAGATTCACGAACCTATACCAGTTATATATATTAAAACACATAATAACAATTAAAAAGTTCATATTAATATTAATAATATATTTCTTATATTCATAATTTATATGTTATTTTGGTAAATAAATTAATATTTAATATTTTTATATAACAGATTTCTATTAAAGTATTTTAATTAGGATGTAATATATGTTATTATATATAAATGCTTAAAATGTATTAGAAATAATATTTATATATATGATTTAACTTAAAAATATATTTATATATTATTTGTAACATAATTATAATAACATTTTATTATAACAAAATAGTACTTAATATTAGTATAGATGTAAAAATATATTTTTATATAAATGTCTTTTAGTTTGTAAAGATTATAATAATTATGATAATAATAATACCAATACTTATTTTAATGACAATAATAATAATAATAATAATAATAATAATAATAATAATAATAATAATAATAATAATAATAATAATAATAATAACTAATAATAATAATGATAGAAATATAAAAGTGTATACCCTCTCTAAGCTTTTTCTAAAAAGAACTGCCCCAGACGAGGCTCGAACCCGCGACCTCACATTAATCTGAAAACACCCCACACCACTCCTCTACCCCAGCTTTTCTGATTATAATCCCAGCCTAATACTATTTAACCCATCTCTCGACCCAAGTAGCAATTGATTTAATCACTCGGCCCAACAGATTTAATACACGGCTCAACTCCTCGTTTCTGGCCCAACCACGAAAAGGATCAGCCCAATAACAGTTCACAAGCTGTAAAATGGCCAGATTCATAACCGTAGTAGGGGAACAAGTAGGGTTTCGATGTTGTGCTATTTCCTTTCTTCTTCATAACCATCATCATCCTTATTTATCTAACATGATCATCATCATAAAATCTTAATATCACCATCTTTATACTGTCATCTTCATCATATAATTTACATCACACTAGTCATCATCACTCGAATCTAAATCGTCACCTTTAACTAATCATCATCATCCTAATCGTAAATCCTAAGATTATCATCTAATATTATCTTAATACTAACTCCATCATCGTGATCATCAGCAACATACACCCTCATATATCACCATAATATCATCTTTTTCATGTTCCGTTATCATAATCATCATAATCCTAACAACATCATCTTAATCATTAACATCACAGCTTACCATCATCTTCATCGTCGAGCCTTATCATCATTATCCATGACTCGTTATCATCCTCATCATTATCATCATGTTGGTTTCGTTTGCTGCAGGTTTCGTACAGCAACCATGAAGGCAGTCTATTTAAGTTTAAAGGAGCCCAAGATACAAAAATCTAATTTACGGTCCAACAGCATGTTTTTGTTGGGTTCAAGGGTTACGGCCCAACAAGGAAACAGAATTTGAAACACGGTCCATTAACAGGAACCGTAACACAACCTAGTAATGATGACAAGTCTTTTACGGTCCTACTTAAACAATTAAGTCGTCCAGCTGAAAGTAAGTCAAAGAATTTCGGTCCGTTTAATAATTTAATAGTCATCTAGTGGGATGGAGGTGGGTCTTCTACGTGTAAAGGCTGTCGGCCACTTAAAGCAAATCAAGAGGAAAATATCACGCATAAAGGTTTCTTCATTAACGTTAATATCTAACCCCTTATTAAAATAACTAACATATGTTGTAGACTTTGCAATTGAGTTTATTGTCATGGTGGTTTTTCAATAAAAAGAACAGGAGAAACAAAAGGTCTTTATGGTAGTCTGTAAAGAAAATATATGGAAGTGAGAGAGGAAAGAGAGAGAGGGAGATGAAGAGGGAAATTGATGATTCTTAATGAAGGCGATTTTCAAAGTGTGATGGTTATAGGTTCTTTGCTTCTGATTTTGGTAATGATGAGAAGTATCAATTCGTCAAGTATTGGGATGGGTTTCGATTTGTAGATGGTAGTTAGAAGGTGAGGATGGTTCTTGGTGTGGGTGGCGATGGGTCATGGTTGGTTGATGGTTACGTTGGGCATAATATAATAACAGGAAAGTGGTGGTGATATGTTGTTGATGGAGGACGGCTTAGATGCAGGTAGTGGTGCAAGTTTGGGTTGAAGTGAGTGATCGTGCTCGGTGGTGGTTTATCTAAGGTGGTTTTGGTGTTCGAATGATTAAGAAAACAGAAAAATAAGGCAAGCGAGTGAGTGGGGGTTTGATGGTATCGTGGAGGTTATGAACCGAAAGTGATGGTGGCGGTCTTAATGACATGGTGGTGGTAAGGTGGTTAGTTGATGCAGGTAAACAAGAAAGAAGAAAGAAAAATGCAAGAGGATGGTGAAGTGAAAGAGAAGAAATGGTTTAAGGTGATGTTACTTGGAAGGTTTTAATGTAATTTTTTTGTTTTTCTTTCCATTGATTTGTATTAGTAGATCTTTATATGGATACTAAGATATAATTACAGCTAATGTAGTTAAATTAACATCTGTTTGATAGCTTGATTTACTCGACACTTTCTGTATCCTGTCAGAAGAAAATTCATATAATTACAATCGATTGAAACTGAATTTGTTTGATATCATGACTAATTGATAAAGATTCGTACAATATGATGTAAAGTGTAACAAACTTGAGACATGATTCAATCAGTAGCAGGGAATGAAGGAAAAAAACTAAAACAGACACGGACACAAACAGATTGTACGAATTTATTGATTTTAATTATCTTTAATTAATTTTAATAATTAATTTATAATAATAATATTATAACAATTTAAATGTATAAACTTTCATATTTATATATTATATGTAGTAATACTAATAATACTGATATTAATATTAATATTACTATTAATAATCATGAAGTAATAGTAACATTAGTATAACAACTATATTTATTATTAAATTTAAATTAGATATATCAATATTACATATTATTAATTATGTAATATAATATATATTAAATAATAGCAAATATTTAATATTTTCACATTTTATATATATTTTAATATACATACAATTAATAATTATGTATATTAATTATATATATATATATATATATACATACATACATTTATATATTTTACTACTTCATATATAATCATGTTTTAAATATCAATTTTAAGTTTTCTATCTAAATCACATACTAGTTTATTAATATATTTAATTTATAATATATAATTATTTACATCTATATTTATTTATATTTACATTTTTGTTCACAATTATAGGTTCGTGAATCGTCGAAACTAGTCAAAAGGTCAATTGAATATATGAACATAGTTCCAAATTTTTCGAGATTTCAATCTAATTGACTTTGCTTATCATGTCGAAATCATATTAAGATTAAAATTTAAATTTGGTCGGAAATTTTCGGGTCGTCACAGTACCTACCCGTTAAAGAAATTTCGTACCGAAATTTGAGTAAGGCCGTCATGGTTAACCATAAAAATGCCTTCATGATGAATATGAGCTGATAAATAGAGTTTTATCATCGTTGAGTAATATAGATAAAATAATTCAATTATTCGAAGAGTACGAATGAAGCTATCACAAAAAAAAAATTGAGATAGAGATTTAACTTTTGACGTAGTCACGATTGAATTTAGAAAATAAGGTGCGTCTTAACTTTTGACGTTGTCTTGGTTGAATTCCGGAATTCAAGGGATTCTACAGAAAATCATAGAAATCTATAGGATCTGATTCTCGAGATTTAAGGGAATTAGGATTTCTTTAATTAAATGCGATGATCTGTCCGGATTACTACGTCTGCTATTTTCATTATAAATTTACCTTTTTCGACCCATTAGTTTTCACCACTTCTATACTCAATTCCCAATTTCAAAAGATTGTGAAAATACTTAATCCAGTTCTAATCCTTGTCCTTATCCTTATTATAGCAACATTCATTCTCCTTTTCCAACTTCCACCGGAGGAATCTGTTTTCTTCTACTTCGCCCTTGGGGTTATAGTGTTTTTAATTCTCCCGTGTCTTTATGTTGCGTCAAACATTGATATACACGGTTTGTAATTCCTGTGTTTGTGATCGGCTTTATATTTTCTTTTATTTTTTTCGGAGCTCCATGCTCTTGTTTTCTCTTCCCGACTCCAAGTCAAGCGAATAATGGTCCAGAATTCATATGTATGAAATTTTGAATGATCATAATATACTAAGCAGAAGAATTGTAATAGCACGATTTGATTGATTAAATTACCAGAGTTACAGAAGATAGAACTATCAAGAATATATCTTCTTGATATGTTTATAAGTTAAGTAGAATGAAAGAGTTATGTAACATGACACATGATAACGGTATGATCTACTGTGAATCATCATCACGTTTCATTAGAAATTCAGCATGACTTACTGTAATATAATCACGTTGATAAAGTGTCATTATATTATACTAACTCATGCTTCAGTTCCCAACACTACTTCAAAACATTCATATTTTAAACTCGAAAGTTTCAGAAATTTTAGAAACTGAAACAGTTTCTTCTATGATGTAATACAGATAACGCGGAGAGATAAATAATATCGGATAACAATATTTATGAAGATATCTTCAGAAATATTTAGGATATTAATAATGAAAGATACGATAATACCTTAGAATTTTAGAATCAAATTGTGATGAAGAAATTCATTCACGATGATTTAGAGCGATTAAGGAGCAAGGTATTCGCTAAAGATTTCATCAGAAACAGAATCATCTGAATCCTTTATGTACAAGTTTAGTCCTTGTAATTTTGTCAGAGTCTCCTTCATGATTTGCTCAATTCATTTTTCAGTATCAAAATCTTTGAGCTTTTTCAACATTCCGAGTATTGATTCTAGACTGGGTGCTTTTTAAAATTTCAGAATGAAAGATCATAATTCTAAGAGTTAAATGTTATATGTATACATATAACTGCTGATGTAGAAACGCTGCGAGATTCAAATTACTGATTAATGATTCCCGGTATTTGGTATGGCAACAATCGTTACAAGATGTCGATGAGTATATGAATAGGTTTTAACAAACAAATATAATGGTTCTTCGGAGAGACTTAAGCCGATGAGTAATGAAGTTGCTGGTAAGTTTACTGCTAATGTGGTGGAATATAAACGGTTCTCCGGTAATGAAGGCGAAAAGACAACGTATATATCAAGGTTATAATAAGGTTGTTTTGAACGAAAAGTTGAAGTTGATTTGCTGGAGCTGTGACAAAATTGGCTAATTTGGAGAGGAATTGTAAAAATTATTTTTGGTAATAACAACGCCAAAAGAGCTATCACAGATATGTGTTAAACGTTTACTCAGGTTCTGAGTGTTTTCAGGTGCATAACTATATGCAATCAATCTTTTCTTCTGTAGATGAAGTGCGGTTGGTTCATCTTCTCGACCGAGGTGTTTTCAAGAAAAATGAAAGGTTTGAATGCAGATTGTAATCATCAAGATATAAATGAGGTTTAGGATGAAATCAAGTGGCAAACTTGAAGAATTATTTTGTTTCATATGTTATAATCAATATTTTAATTCATTTTAATTGTCCAATGTTATTAGTCTACAGTCAATTGTCCACAGTTAACAGTCTAATAATTCATATATAGTTTAATATATAATATTTAAATTAATTAATAGGTATCGTGACCCGTGTACATGTCTCAGACTCGATCACAACTCAAAGTATATATATTATTATAGAATTAACCTCAACCCTGTATAGCTAACTCCAGCATTACTGCAAATAGAGTGTCTATGGTTATTCCAAATAATATATATAGATGCGTCGATATGATATGTCAAAACCTTGTATACGTGTCCCGATATTTAAAGTGCGTAGAATAAATAACAGAAATTAAATGACGATAAATAAAGTGCGTAAAGTAAATAACAGAAATTAAATGACGATAAATAAAATTGCGATAATTAAATTGTGATAAATAAACCGCGATAAACAAAATGTAATCAGTTAGCTAGGAACAGTTAGCTAGAATTTTTGTTAGCGTGGATTCTTAATAGAATTTCTCATAGTTAATTCGTTTGTTTCTAACAAGTTTTTATTTCGTCCAATGTTTCTTCATTATGCCACTTATTGGATTCTGATAGGTCAAAATCTAAATATGAAATTGAATGAAAATGGTGATTCTGCGTTGAACGGATTCGTATCTATGTAGATGTAAGTAGGATAGTAAATGAATGTTGAATCAGATTCGAAGAATGTACAGTATAACTTATTAAAGTGAAATCTAAATATTCCTCGGGTATTACCTACCCGTTAAAATATTTTCACCATTAACAGTTTGTACAAAAGAATTTTTAATTACAATCTTTATGAAAACATATATACATATATATTTTCTTCAGATGTAACCATGGATTTAATGAGTCAATATAATATTAAACTCATTTGATTTACCGTTAGAACTAGAACACATAACCTCTAAAACATTAGAGATTACAGAATCGTCATGAAGAATGAAGATAATTGATATAGAATGATACGTAGAACGATGATTATACTCGAGGTACAAAATGAGATATTGAGGCATGGATTGTTGATGATACTGGTGTTGTTATTGATGGTACTGTTGGTGCCGATGATGTTGCTGAAGCTGGTAAATTTTGCACCTGATAATGCTGAAAACGAACATATATTTCATAGCATTATCCCTCAAGAAAGACAAGCTTTTAGTTGCAATTGTTCTATTTACAAGTGATATTCGTTTAAATAATAAAAGGTGAAGACAAAAGACAGATTCGACAAATTGAAGACGCAAATGACCAAAAAGCTCAAAAGTACAAAATACAATTAAAGTGGTTCCAATTATTGATAAGAAATGTCTCAAAATTACAAGAGTACAAGGTGCAAAATGCAAAATACAAGATATTAAATTGTACGCAAGGACGTTCGAAAATCCGGAACAGGGACCAAAGTCAACTCTCAACGCTCGACGCAACGGACTAAAAATTACAAGTCAACTGTGCACATAAATATAATATAATATTTAAATAATTCTTATAATTATTTATATATTAATATTATATTTATATATTAAACCGTCAGCATACAAAGAAACAAACTCATGTGAGCTGGAAAAAGGGGCCATGCGATCGCATGGCCTGGAAGCTTTAGTTCCATGCGATCGCATGGTGGTAGGTGACAAGCCACATTGCTATAAATTTGCGTGTTTTGGTTCAATATATATCATATATCCATCTCTCTATCTATACGTAAATATATTTATATTTATATTATAATTTTAATTTTAATTTTAAATTCTAATAATAAGGGTATGTTAGCGAATGTTGTAAGGGTGTAAGTCGAAATTCTGTCCGTGTAACGCTACGCTATTTTTAATCACTGTAAGTTATGGTTAATGTTATTTTTAAATTAATGTCTCGTAGCTAAGTTATTATTATGCTTATTTAAGATGAAGTAATCATGATGTTACGCTAAAAATATTAAGATTGGGTAATTGGGCTATGTACCATAATTGGGGTTTGGACAAAAGAACGACACTTGTGGAAATTAGACTATGGGCTATTAATGGGCTTTATATTAACTAAATGATACCTCGTTAATTTAATATATAGACTTATAATTTGACGTATTTATATATAACCACATACGCTTGACTGGGCACGGTGGGCGGGATATCTATAAATACCAATAATTGTTCATTTTACCGAACACGGAACTGGATTAATAGTTAATAGACTTGTTGAAACAGGGGTGGATTACATTCAAGGGTAATTGGTGTAATTGTTAACAAAGTAGTAAAATCTTGGTTTACACGCAGTCGATAACCTGGTGTATTCATTAAACAAAGTATTAAAACCTTGTTACAATTCGAATCCCCAATTAGTTGGAATATTTGACTTCGGGAATAAGAATAATTTTACGAAGACTTTCGCACTTTATATTTATGACTGATGGACTATTATGGACAAATCCGTATGGACATATCGAATAATCCAGGACAAAGAACAATTAACCCATGGGAATAAACTAAAAAATCAACACGTCAAACATCATGATTATGGAAGTTTAAATAAGCATAATTCTTCTATTTTCATATTTAATTGCACTTTTAATTATCGTACTTTTATTTATTGTCATTGTATTTAATTGCACTTTTAATTATCGTACTCTTTAATTGTCGTACTTTTTATTTATCGCATTTTTATTTATCGCAATTTCATTATCGTTATTTACTTTACGCTTTAAATTAAGTTATATTTATTTTTAATATTTTACATTAGGTTTTAACTGCGACTAAAGTTTTAAAAATCGACAAACCGGTCATTAAACGGTAAAAACCCCCTTTTTATAATAATAATAATATTACTTATATATATATATTTGTATTTTTATAAGTTAAACTAATATAGCGTTAAGCTTTGTTTAAGTGTATCCCTATGGAACGAACCGGACTTACTAAAAACTACACTACTGTACGATTAGGTACACTGCCTATAAGTGTTGTAGCAAGGTTTAGGTATATCCATTCTATAAATAAATAAATATCTTGTGTAAAATTGTATCGTATTTAATAGTATTTCGTTGTAAAAATAATACTATTTCCTAGTACACCTCGCACACATCAAGTATTTTTGGCGCCGCTGCCGGGGACAATTCTGCTTAAACGCCGGAAGCGCAACGCTATAGAAAAAAAAAAAGATTTTTATTAATTTTTAGTTTACTTTTATAAAAATACGCTTTTGTAAAAAAATATACGTTTTAAATTTTAAAAACCGAAAATATAAAAAGAAAAAAAAATATAAATATTTTTAAGAGTTTGTTAAATATATAAGTTTTATAAAGTTTCTTTATTTTTTTAAAAATATAAGTTTTATATAAATATTCTATATATTTAAAACAGAAAAACAGAAAAAAAAATATATAAAAACTACTCGGCCCGTACTGTAGCAGCCCATTTACTGGCCCGAAAACCTAGCTCATGCGATCGCATGAGCCCGAAGGTAAAAAATCATGCAATCGCATGAGGGTACCTGACATGCCAGGATTTGACCTAATTCAGCATTAATTACGGAGTATATTTAATTATTATTATTATAAAACCCTAATTAGGTTATAATTAATTTATTATTTAGTTTAGTTTTTATTATTTAATTTATATTATTTAGTTTATTTAGTATAATTAAATTATAAAATTAATAGTTTTATAAAATAAATAATATAAAAATAATATTTTTATAAAATTGTACTTTTTACAACTTTAAGTATATTTTTATATTTTGTTTCATTTTATTCGTTTTAGCGTAATATTTGTATTTTTCGCTCGTATTTAATTTTAAGATATAGTTTTTGCCATATTTATTTTTATTTCTAGATTTTTAGGCTTTGCCGTAAAATCTCTTAAGTGCTTTTTCTTTAGACTAAGATTTAAGTGCTTCAGAATTTTGCGACGCCGTTTTTAAGTTTTAGTACCTTTTTAAGTTATTTCCATTTGGGATATAATATTTCTTTTAAGCTTTAATATTTTTAGACGCAACTTTTAATTCTTAGTTTTTAGTGCCTTTTAAGTTACGACGCGCTACTTTCTTATTTTTATTTTTCGACGCCTATTATTATTCGACCTTTTATTTTTCGACATTTTTCGACGCATTCTTTTTCTTTCTTATTTCTCGACATTCTAGTTTTAGGAATTAGATTTTTTTTTCTATTTCTTCTCTAAAATTTCTTTAAATTACGAAAAATTATTTTATGCGGTTAAATTGATAGACATCAAAATTTTCTAGTTCGTAGTAATAGTTGGATTTGTACGTGGACCGGGTTATTGGAGCCAAACAGTACTCAATTATATTGAGACCAAATGAATCCTGCCCCTCTGCTGCATCTTTTGGCTATTCGAAACGTGGGCAAAATCAGAAAAGTCTATTAATTTGATAACTTGTATAATTTTTCTTATTTTTATAACTAATAGGATATTCAGTGAATGCACCGAGCAAAACGTTCACCACCTTTTGTACGTTCACCACCTGTAACTCGATCTAGACATCTAGCAAATATTGTCGCCGTTGATTTTTCTTTAGAATCGTCATCCTATCAACAAAGTACTCCAATTCAAATTTCCGATAATCCATTTTTTGAACCCGACCTCACAATTGAGAATCCGGAGAATCTTCAGGGACAATTCAGAGATCCTGAACCATTAATCTTTCCTCCGAAACCACCAATCATTCAAACAGAGATTATTGAGGAACTAAAAATTAAATCAGAATCCATTAGTGATTCAGATTTAACAAATTCAATTATGGAGAATCTGGAACCTCTAAGTATGGAAGACTGAATGAGAGCTAAACACACTAGCCAAGGTCATGCAATTACTCAACTTGACATTAATGCGCCAGATTATGAAATCAAAGGACAAATCCTACACATGGTAACTAATCAATGCCAATTTAGTGGTGCGCCGAAGGAAGATCCAAATGAACATCTTCGTACCTTTAATAGAATCTGCACTCTATTTAAAATAAGAGAAGTTGAAGATGAACAGATATATCTCATGTTATTTCCCTGGACTTTAAAGGAAGAAGCCAAAGATTGGTTGGAATCGTTACCTGAAGGGGCGATTGATACATGGGATGTTTTAGTTGAAAAATTTCTTAAACAATTCTTTCCAGCATCTAAAGCCGTGAGACTTCAAGGAGAAATTGTTACGTTCACACAAAAGCCAAACGAAACTCTATATGAGGCGTGGACAAGATTTGGAAAGTTATTGAGAGGATGTCCGCAACATGGTTTAGACACCTGTCAAATAGTACAAATATTCTACTAAGGATGCGACATCACTACAAGAAAAGACATCGATATAGCAGCTGGTGGTTCAATTATGAAGAAAGCCGCAACTGATGCTTACAATATTATTGATAACACTGCTTCCCACTCACATGAGTGGCACCAAGAAAAAGATATTGTTAGATCATCTAAAGCAGCTAGAGCCAATTCTAGCCATGATTTAGATTCCATTTCCGCAAAGATAGATGCTGTCGAGAGACGAATGGAAAAGATGACTAAGGATATACACTCAATACGAATTAGTTGTGAGCAGTGTGGAGGACCACATTTGACAAAAGATTGTCTCAGTATTGAACTAATAATGGAACAAAGAGAGAATGTTTCATACATAAACCAAAGGCCTGGAAATAATTATCAGAATAATTATCAACCGCCAAGACCGATCTACAATCAAAACCAGAATTATAACCAAAATGTTCCATACAACAATCAACAAGGTGAAATGTCCCGTTCTTATTGATTAAAAACGTTCCATATTAATTGATTTCGTTGCGAGGTTTTGACCTCTATATGAGACGTTTTTCAAAGACTGCATTCATTTTTAAAACAAACCATAACCTTTATTTCATAAATAAAGGTTTAAAAAGCTTTACGTAGATTATCAAATAATGATAATCTAAAATATCCTGTTTACACACGACCATTACATAATGGTTTACAATACAAATATGTTACATCGAAATCAGTTTCTTGAATGCAGTTTTTACACAATATCATACAAACATGGACTTCAAATCTTGTCCTTATTTTAGTATGCAACAGCGGAAGCTCTTAATATTCACCTGAGAATAAACATGCTTTAAACGTCAACAAAAATGTTGGTGAGTTATAGGTTTAACCTATATATATCAAATCGTAACAATAGACCACAAGATTTCATATTTTAATACACATCCCATACATAGAGATAAAAATCATTCATATGGTGAACACCTGGTAACCGACATTAAAAAGATGCATATATAAGAATATCCCCATCATTCCGGGACACCCTTCGGATATGATATAAATTTCGAAGTACTAAAGCATCCGGTACTTTGGATGGGGCTTGTTGGGCCCGATAGATCTATCTTTAGGATTCGCGTCAATTAGGGTGTCTGTTCCCTAATTCTTAGATTACCAGACTTAATAAAAAGGGGCATATTCGATTTTGATAATTCAACCATAGAATGTAGTTTCACGTACTTGTGTCTATTTTGTAAATCATTTATAAAACCTGCATGTATTCTCATCCCAAAAATATTAGATTTTAAAAGTGGGACTATAACTCACTTTCACAGATTTTTACTTCGTCGGGAAGTAAGACTTGGCCACTGGTTGATTCACGAACCTATAACAATATATACATGTATATCAAAGTATGTTCAAAATATATTTACAACACTTTTAATATATTTTGATGTTTTAAGTTTATTTAGTCAGCTGTCCTCGTTAATAACCTACAACTAGTTGTCCACAGTTAGATGTACAGAAATAAATCGATAAATATTATCTTGAATCAATCCACGACCCAGTGTATACGTATCTCAGTATTGATCACAACTCAAACTATATATATTTTGGAATCAACCTCAACCCTGTATAGCTAACTCCAACATTCACATATAGAGTGTCTATGGTTGTTCCGAAATATATATAGATGTGTCGACATGATAGGTAGAAACATTGTATACGTGTCTATGGTATCTCAAGATTACATAATATACAATACAAGTTGATTAAGTTATGGTTGGAATAGATTTGTTACCAATTTTCACGTAGCTAAAATGAGAAAAATTATCCAATCTTGTTTTACCCATAACTTCTTCATTTTAAATCCGTTTTGAGTGAATCAAATTGCTATAGTTTCATATTGAACTCTATTTTATGAATCTACACAGAAAAGTATAGGTTTATAGTCGGAAAAATAAGTTACAAGTCGTTTTTGTAAAGGTAGTCATTTCAGTCGAAAGAACGACGTCTAGATGACCATTTTAGAAAACGTACTTCCACTTTGAGTTTAATCATAATTTTTGGATATAGTTTCATGTTCATAATAAAAATCATTTTCTCAGAATAACAACTTTAAAATCAAAGTTTGTCATAGTTTTTAATTAACTAACCCAAAACAGCCCGCGGTGTTACTACGACGGCGTAAATTCGGTTTTACGGTGTTTTTCGTGTTTCCAGGTTTTAAATCATTAAGTTAGCATATCATATAGATATAGAACATGTGTTTAGTTGATTTTAAAAGTCAAGTTAGAAGGATTAACTTTTGTTTGCGAACAAGTTTAGAATTAACTAAACTATGTTCTAGTGATTACAAATTTAAACCTTCGAATAAGATAGCTTTATATGTATGAATCGAATGATGTTATGAACATCATTATTACCTTAAGTTCCTTGGATAAACCTACTGGAAAAGAGAAAAATGGATCTAGCTTCAATGGATCCTTGGATGGCTCGAAGTTCTTGAAGCAGAATCATGACACGAAAACAAGTTCAAGTAAGATCATCACTTGAAATAAGATTGTTATAGTTATAGAAATTGAACCAAAGTTTGAATATGATTATTACCTTGTATT
Source organism: Rutidosis leptorrhynchoides (assembly GCF_046630445.1). NCBI lineage: Eukaryota > Viridiplantae > Streptophyta > Magnoliopsida > Asterales > Asteraceae > Rutidosis > Rutidosis leptorrhynchoides. The sequence goes on from NC_092334.1 coordinate 627,193,705, forward strand.
AGAATGATAACCTACTGTAAGAAACAAAGATTTCTTGAGGTTGGATGATCACCTTACAAGATTGGAAGTGAGCTAGCAAACTTGAAAGTATTCTTGATTTTATGAAACTAGAACTTTTGGAATTTATGAAGAACACTTAGAACTTGAAGATAGAACTTGAGAGAGATCAATTAGATGAAGAAAATTGAAGAATGAAAGTGTTTGTAGGTGTTTTTGGTCGTTGGTGTATGGATTAGATATAAAGGATATGTAATTTTGTTTTCATGTAAATAAGTCATGAATGATTACTCATATTTTTGTAATTTTATGAGATATTTCATGCTAGTTGCCAAATGATGGTTCCCACATGTGTTAGGTGACTCACATGGGCTGCTAAGAGCTGATAATTGGAGTGTATATACCAATAGTACATACATCTAAAAGCTGTGTATTGTACGAGTACGAATACGGGTGCATACGAGTAGAATTGTTGATGAAACTGAACGAGGATGTAATTGTAAGCATTTTTGTTAAGTAGAAGTATTTTGATAAGTGTATTGAAGTCTTTCAAAAGTGTATAAATACATATTAAAACACTACATGTATATACATTTTAACTGAGTCGTTAAATCATCGTTAGTCGTTACATGTAAGTGTTGTTTTGAAACCTTTAGGTTAACGATCTTGTTAAATGTTGTTAACCCAATGTTTATAATATCAAATGAGATTTTAAATTATTATATTATCATGATATTATCATGTATGAATATCTCTTAATATGATATATATACATTAAATGTCTTTACAACGATAATCGTTACATATATGTCTCGTTTAAAAATCATTAAGTTAGTAGTCTTGTTTTTACATATGTAGTTCATTGTTAATATACTTAATGATATATTTACTTATCATAGTATCATGTTAACTATATATATATATCCATATATATGTCATCATATAGTTTTTACAAGTTTTAATGTTCGTGAATCACCGGTCAACTTGGGTGGTCAATTGTCTATATGAAACATATTTCAATTAATCAAGTCTTAACAAGTTTGATTGCTTAACATGTTGGAAACATTTAATCATGTAAATATCAATCTCAATTAATATATATAAACATGGAAAAGTTCGGGTCACTACAGTACCTACCCGTTAAATAAATTTCGTCCCGAAATTTTAAGCTGTTGAAGGTGTTGACGAATCTTCTGGAAATAGATGCGGGTATTTCTTCTTCATCTGATCTTCACGCTCCCAGGTGAACTCGGGTCCTCTACGAGCATTCCATCGAACCTTAACAATTGGTATCTTGTTTTGCTTAAGTCTTTTAACCTCACGATCCATTATTTCGACGGGTTCTTCGATGAATTGAAGTTTTTCGTTGATTTGGATTTCATCTAACGGAATAGTGAGATCTTCTTTAGCAAAACATTTCTTCAAATTTGAGACGTGGAAAGTGTTATGTACAGCCGCGAGTTATTGAGGTAACTCTAGTCGGTAAGCTACTGGTCCGACACGATCAATAATCTTGAATGGTCCAATATACCTTGGATTTAATTTCCCTCGTTTACCAAATCGAACAACGCCTTTCCAAGGTTCAACTTTAAGCATGACCATCTCTCCAATTTCAAATTCTATATCTTTTCTTTTAATGTCAGCGTAGCTCTTTTGTCGACTTTGGGCGGTTTTCAACCGTTGTTGAATTTGGATGATCTTCTCGGTAGTTTCTTGTATAATCTCCGGACCCGTAATCTGTCTATCCCCCACTTCACTTCAACAAATCGGAGACCTGCACTTTCTACCATAAAGTGCTTCAAACGGCGCCATCTCAATGCTTGAATGGTAGCTGTTGTTGTAGAAAAATTCTGCTAACGGTAGATGTCGATCCCAACTGTTTCCGAAATCAATAACACATGCTCGTAGCATGTCTTCAAGCGTTTGTATCGTCCTTTCGCTCTGCCCATCAGTTTGTGGATGATAGGCAGTACTCATGTCTAGACGAGTTCCTAATGCTTGCTGTAATGTCTGCCAAAATCTTGAAATAAATCTGCCATCCCTATCAGAGATAATAGAGATTGGTATTCCATGTCTGGAGACGACTTCCTTCAAATACAGTCGTGCTAACTTTTCCATCTTGTCATCTTCTCTTATTGGTAGGAAGTGTGCTGATTTGGTGAGACGATCAACTATTACACAAATAGTATCAAAACCACTTGCAGTCCTTGGCAATTTAGTGATAAAATCCATGGTAATGTTTTCCCATTTCCATTTCGGGATTTCGGGTTGTTGAAGTAGACCTGATGGTTTCTGATGCTCAGCTTTGACCTTAGAACACGTCAAACATTCTCCTATGTATTTAGCAACACCGGCTTTCATACCCGGCCACCAAAAATGTTTCTTGAGATCCTTGTACATCTTCCCCGTTCCAGGATGTATTGAGTATCTGGTTTTATGAGCTTCTCTAAGTACCATTTCTCTCATATCTCTAAATTTTGGTACCCAAATCCTTTCAGCCCTATACCGGGTTCCGTCTTCCCGAATATTAAGATGCTTCTCCGATCCTTTGGGTATTTCATCCTTTAAATTTCCCTCTTTTAAAACTCCTTGTTGCGCCTCCTTTATTTGAGTAGTAATGTTATTATGAATCATTATATTCATAGATTTTACTCGAATGGGTTCTCTGTCCTTCCTGCTCAAGGCATCGGCTACCACATTTGCCTTCCTCGGGTGGTAACGAATCTCAAAGTCGTAATCATTCAATAATTCAATCCACCTACGCTGCCTCATATTCAGTTGTTTCTGATTAAATATGTGTTGAAGACTTTTGTGGTCGGTATATATAATACTTTTGACCCCATATAAGTAGTGCCTCCAAGTCTTTAATGCAAAAACAACCGCGCCTAATTCCAAATCATGCGTCGTATAATTTTGTTCGTGAATCTTCAATTGTCTAGACGCATAAGCAATCACCTTCGTTCGTTGCATTAATACACAACCGAGACCTTGCTTTGATGCATCACAATAAATCACAAAATCATCATTCCCTTCAGGCAATGACAATATAGGTGCCGTAGTTAGCTTTTTCTTCAATAACTGAAACGCTTTCTCTTGTTCATCATTCCATTCAAATTTCTTCCCTTTATGCGTTAACGCAGTCAAGGGTTTTGCTATTCTGGAAAAGTCTTGGATGAACCTTCTGTAGTAACCAGCTAGTCCTAAAAACTGGCGTATGTGTTTCGGAGTTTTCGGGGTTTCCCACTTTTCAACAGTTTCTATCTTTGCCGGATCCACCTTAATACCTTCTTTGTTCACTATGTGACCGAGGAATTGAACTTCTTCCAACCAAAATGCACACTTTGAAAACTTAGCGTACAATTCTTCCTTCCTCAATACTTCTAACACCTTTATCAAATGTTCACCATGTTCTTAGTCATTCTTTGAGTAAATAAGTATGTCATCAATGAAAACAATGACAAACTTGTCAAGGTATGGTCCACACACTCGGTTCATAAGGTCCATGAACACAGCTGGTGCATTAGTTAAACCAAACGGCATGACCATAAACTCGTAATGACCGTAACGTGTTCGGAAAGCAGTATTTGGAATATCATCTTCTTTCACCCGCATTTGATGATACCCGGAACGTAAGTCAATCTTTGAATAAACAGACGAGCCTTGTAGTTGATCAAATAAGTCGTCGATTCTCGGTAGTGGGTAGCGGTTCTTGATGGTAAGTTTGTTCAACTCTCGGTAGTCGATACACAACCTGAATGTACCATCTTTCTTCTTGACAAACAAAACAGGAGCTCCCCACGGTGATGTGCTTGGTCGAATGAAACCACGCTCTAAAAGTTCTTGTAATTGGCTGTGTAGTTCTTTCATCTCGCTGGGTGCGAGTCTGTAAGGAGCACGAGCTATTGGTGCAGCTCCTGGTACAAGATCTATTTGAAATTCAACGGATCGATGTGGGGGTAATCCCGGTAATTCTTTCGGAAATACATCAGGAAATTCTTTTGCGACGGGAACATCATTGATGCTCTTTTCTTCAGTTTGTACTTTCTCGACGTGTGCTAGAACAGCATAGCAACCTTTTCTTATTAGTTTTTGTGCCTTCAAATTACTAATAAGATGTAGCTTCGTGTTGCCCTTTTCTCCGTACACCATTAAGGGTTTTCCTTTTTCTCGTATAATGCGAATTGCATTTTTGTAACAAACGATCTCCGCTTTCACTTCTTTCAACCAGTCCATACCGATTATCACATCAAAACTCCCTAACTCTACTGGTATCAAATCAATCTTAAATGTTTCGCTAACCAGTTTAATTTCTCGATTCCGACATATATTATCTGCTGAAATTAATTTACCATTTGCTAATTCGAGTAAAAATTTACTATCCAAAGGCGTCAATGGACAACTTAATTTAGCACAAAAATCTCTACTCATATAGCTTCTATCCGCACCCGAATCAAATAAAACGTAAGCAGATTTATTGTCAATAAGAAACGTACCCGTAACAAGCTCCGGGTCTTCCTGTGCCTCTGCCGCATTAATATTGAAAACTCTTCCACGGCCTTGTCCATTCGTGTTCTCCTGGTTCGGGCAATTTCTAATAATGTGGCCCGGTTTTCCACATTTATAACAAACTACATTGGCATAACTTGCTCCGACACTACTTGCTCCGCCATTACTCGTTCCGACACCATTTGTTCCTTTCGTTCTATTAACCCCTGGTCCGTAGACCTCACACTTCGCCGCGCTATGACCATTTCTTTTACACTTGTTGCAAAATTTGGTGCAGAACCCCGAGTGATTCTTTTCACACCTTTGGCATAGCTGCTTCTGATTGTTGTTGTTGTTGCGGTTATTATTGTTGTTGTGATGATTGTTGTAGTTGCTGTTGTTGTTGTTGTTGTTGTTGTTGTTGTTGTTGGGCCGTTTGTTGTAGTTGCGATTGATGTTGCGATTGTTAGGATAGTTGTTGCGATTATTGTTGTAATTGTTGTTGTTGTATTGGTGATTCTTATCACCATTTTCCTCCCACTTTCTTTTGACTTGCTTCACATTGGCCTCTTCAGCCGTCTGTTCTTTAATTCTTTCTTCAATCTGGTTCACTAGTTTGTGAGCCATTCTACATGCCTGTTGTATGGAGGCGGGCTCGTGTGAACTTATATCTTCTTGGATTCTTTCCGGTAATCCTTTCACAAACGCGTCGATCTTCTCTTCCTCATCTTCGAATGCTCCCGGACACAATAGGCACAATTCTGTGAATCGTCTTTCGTACGTGGTAATATCAAATCCTTGGGTTCGTAACCCTCTAAGTTCTGTCTTGAGCTTATTGACCTCGGTTCTGGGACGGTACTTCTCGTTCATCAAGTGCTTGAATGCTGACCACGGTAGTGCGTACGCATCGTCTTGTCCCACTTGCTCTAGATAGGTATTCCACCATGTTAACGCAGAACCTGTGAAGGTATGCGTAGCGTACTTTACTTTGTCCTCTTCAGTACACTTACTTATGGCAAACACCGATTCGACCTTCTCGGTCCACAGTTTCAATCCGATCGGTCCTTCGGTTCCATCAAATTCCAAAGGTTTGCAGGCAGTGAATTCTTTGTAGGTGCATCCTACACGATTTCCTGTACTGCTAGATCCAAGGTTATTGTTGGTATGTAGCGCAGCCTGTACTGCGGCGATGTTTGAAGCTAGAAAAGTACGGAATTCCTCTTCATTCATATTCACGGTGTGTCGAGTAGTCGGTGCCATTTCCTTCAAAATAGTTAAATGGAACAAGTTAATCATACAGAATATTAAGAGTAGTTAATAGTATTTCGTAGCATAATATGAACTCATTTATAAAAGCTTTTTCTTCATATTAGCGTTTTATAAGTTTAAATTCGGGTAGTACCTACCCGTTAAGTTCATACTTAGTAGCTAATATACAATTCAACTACTACAATTCTATATGAAAAACTGATTATAATAATATTTCGCGTTCAAACTTTTATACAATATTTTACAAACTTACAATACCGCTTATTTTACATAAAGCATGAAATATAGCACACAATAACTTTGATACAAGATAGTTGTGAAGATAATTCTAGCTAGTACACAAGTCGTTCAGCAAAGGCAATAAAGACACGTAATTCATACGTCCAGAAATAAGTCATGCATTCTGGTTTTACTAGGACTACTTCCCATCCTTGGTCTTGTGCAACATAACCGTTATGGCCGTTGATAAGACAGCGTGTTGTAACGTCGTCAAAGGGACGAGGGTTACGTAATGTCCAACAGTCCCGTAATAATCTAAAAACCTCATTTCTTACCCCAATTACCGACTCCGTCACTTGTGGAAACGTTTTTTTTAATAGTTGTAGCCCGATGTTCTTGTTCTCACTTTGGTGAGAAGCGAACATTACTAATCCGTAAGCATAACATGCTTCTTTATGTTGCATGTTAGCCGCTTTTTCTAAATCACGAAGTCCAATATTCGGATATATTGAGTCAAAATAATTTCTTAACCCGTTGCGTAAAATAGCATTTGGGTTCCCCGCAATATATGCGTCAAAGTAAACACATCGTAACTTATGGGTTTCCCAATGTGATATCCCCCATCTTTCAAACGAAAGTCTCTTATAAACCAAGACATTCTTGGAACGTTCTTCGAATGTCTTACAAACTGATCTCGCCTTAAATAGTTGTGCCAAGGAATTCTGGCCGACTCTAGACAAGATTTCATCAATCATGTCTCCGGGTAGGTCTCTTAAAATATTGGGTTGTCTATCCATTTTGTGTTTTTAAACTGTAAAATAGACAAGAGTTAGATTCATAAAAAAATACTTATTAATACAAGCAATTTTTACATATATCATAAAGCATAAGAACACTATATTACATATATTACACCACACGAATACAACTATCTTATTCCGACTCGCTCGTTTCTTCTTCTTCGGTTTTGGTTCGTTTTGCCAAGTTTCTAGGGATATATGATGTTCCCCTAATACGAACCGTCGTTGTCCACATTGGTTTAGAAAAACCTGGTGGTTTAGAGGTTCCCGGGTCATTGTTACAACTTAAGGACTTCGGGCGTTGACGATACATATAAAGTTCATCGGGGTTGGAATTAGATTTCTCTATTTTTATGCCCTTTCCCTTATTATTTTCTTTTGCCTTTTTAAATTCAGTTGGGGTAATTTCTATAACATCATCGGAATTCTCGTCGGAATCCGATTCATCGGAGAATTGGTAATCCTCCCAATATTTTGCTTCCTTGGCGGAAACACCATTGACCATAATTAACCTTGGTCGGTTGGTTGAGGATTTTCTTTTACTTAACCGTTTTATTATTTCCCCCACCGGTTCTATTTCTTCATCCGGTTCCGATTCTTCTTCCGGTTCCGATTCTTCTTCCGGTTCCGACTCTTCTTCCGGTTCCTCTTCGGGAACTTGTGAATCAGTCCACGAATCATTCCAATTTACATTTGACTCTTCATTATTATTAGGTGAGTCAATGGGACTTGTTCTAGAGGTAGACATCTATCACATAATATCAAACGCGTTAAGAGATTAATATATCACATAATATTCACATGTTAAAAATATATAGTTTCCAACAAAATTTGTTAAGCAATCATTTTTCAAGTAAACACGGTCGAAGTCCAGACTCACTAATGCATCCTAACAAACTCGATAAGACACACTAATGAAAAATTCTGGTTCTCTAAGACCAACGCTCTGATACCAACTGAAATGTCCCGTTCTTATTGATTAAAAACGTTCCATATTAATTGATTTCGTTGCGAGGTTTTGACCTCTATATGAGTCGTTTTTCAAAGACTGCATTCATTTTTAAAACAAACTATAACCTTTATTTCATAAATAAAGGTTTAAAAAGCTTTACGTAGATTATCAAATAATGATAATCTAAAATATCCTGTTTACACACGACCATTACATAATGGTTTACAATACAAATATGTTACATCGAAATCAGTTTCTTGAATGCAATTTTTACACAATATCATACAAACATGGACTCCAAATCTTGTCCTTATTTTAGTATGCAACAGCGGAAGCTCTTAATATTCACCTGAGAATAAACATGCTTTAAACGTCAACAAAAATGTTGGTGAGTTATAGGTTTAACCTATATATATCAAATCGTAACAATAGACCACAAGATTTCATATTTTAATACACATCCCATACATAGAGATAAAAATCATTCATATGGTGAACACCTGGTAACCGACATTAACAAGATGCATATATAAGAATATCCCCATCATTCCGGGACACCCTTCGGATATGATATAAATTTCGAAGTACTAAAGCATCCGGTACTTTGGATGGGGCTTGTTAGGCTCGATAGATCTATCTTTAGGATTCGCGTCAATTAGGGTGTCTGTTCCCTAATTCTTAGATTACCACACTTAATAAAAAGGGGCATATTCGATTTCGATAATTCAACCATAGAATGTAGTTTCACGTACTTGTGTCTATTTTGTAAATCATTTATAAAACCTGCATGTATTCTCATCCCAAAAATATTAGATTTTAAAAGTGAGACTATAACTCACTTTCACAGATTTTTACTTCGTCGGGAAGTAAGACTTGGCCACTGGTTGATTCACGAACCTATAACAATATATACATGTATATCAAAGTATGTTCAAAATATATTTACAACACTTTTAATATATTTTGATGTTTTAAGTTTATTTAGTCAGCTGTCCTCGTTAATAACCTACAACTAGTTGCCCACAGTTAGATGTACAGAAATAAATCGATAAATATTATCTTGAATCAATCCACGACCCAGTGTATACGTATCTCAGTATTGATCACAACTCAAACTATATATATTTTGGAATCAACCTCAACCCTGTATAGCTAACTCCAACATTCACATATAGAGTGTCTATGGTTGTTCCGAAATATATATAGATGTGTCGACATGATAGGTCGAAACATTGTATACGTGTCTATGGTATCTCAAGATTACATAATATACAATACAAGTTGATTAAGTTATGGTTGGAATAGATTTGTTACCAATTTTCACGTAGCTAAAATGAGAAAAATTATCCAATCTTGTTTTACCCATAACTTCTTCATTTTAAATCCGTTTTGAGTGAATCAAATTGCTATGGTTTCATATTGAACTCTATTTTATGAATCTAAACATAAAAGTATAGGTTTATAGTCGAAAAAATAAGTTACAAGTCGTTTTTGTAAAGGTAGTCATTTTAGTCGAAAAAACGACGTCTAGATGACCATTTTAGAAAACATACTTCCACTTTGAGTTTAATCATAATTTTTGGATATAGTTTCATGTTCATAATAAAAATCATTTTCTCAGAATAACAACTTTAAAATCAAAGTTTATCATAGTTTTTAATTAACTAACCCAAAACAGCCCGCGGTGTTACTACGACGGCGTAAATCCGGTTTTACGGTGTTTTTCGTGTTTCCAGGTTTTAAATCATTAAGTTAGCATATCATATAGATATAGAACATGTGTTTAGTTGATTTTAAAAGTCAAGTTAGAAGGATTAACTTTTGTTTGCGTACAAGTTTAGAATTAACTAAACTATGTTCTAGTGATTACAAATTTAAACCTTCGAATAAGATAGCTTTATATGTATGAATCGAATGATGTTATGAACATCATTATTACCTTAAGTTCCTTGGATAAACCTACTGGAAAAGAGAAAAATGGATCTAGCTTCAATGGATCCTTGGATGGCTCGAAGTTCTTGAAGCAGAATCATGACACGAAAACAAGTTCAAGTAAGATCATCACTTGAAATAAGATTGTTATAGTTATAGAAATTGAACCAAAGTTTGAATATGATTATTACCTTGTATTAGAATGATAACCTACTGTAAGAAACAAAGATTTCTTGAGGTTGGATGATCACCTTACAAGATTGGAAGTGAGCTAGCAAACTTGAAAGTATTCTTGATTTTATGAAACTAGAACTTTTGGAATTTATGAAGAACACTTAGAACTTGAAGATAGAACTTGAGAGAGATCAATTAGATGAAGAAAATTGAAGAATGAAAGTGTTTGTAGGTGTTTTTGGTCGTTGGTGTATGGATTAGATATAAAGGATATGTAATTTTGTTTTCATGTAAATAAGTCATGAATGATTACTCATATTTTTGTAATTTTATGAGATATTTCATGCTAGTTGCCAAATGATGGTTCCCACATGTGTTAGGTGACTCACATGTGCTGTTAAGAGCTGATCATTGGAGTGTATATACCAATAGTACATACATCTAAAAGCTGTGTATTGTACGAGTACGAATACGGGTGCATACGAGTAGAATTGTTGATGAAACTGAACGAGGATGTAATTGTAAGCATTTTTGTTAAGTAGAAGTATTTTGATAAGTGTATTGAAGTCTTTCAAAAGTGTATAAATACATATTAAAACACTACATGTATATACATTTTAACTGAGTCGTTAAATCATCGTTAGTCGTTACATGTAAGTGTTGTTTTGAAACCTTTAGGTTAACGATCTTGTTAAATGTTGTTAACCCAATGTTTATAATATCAAATGAGATTTTAAATTATTATATTATCATGATATTATCATGTATGAATATCTCTTAATATGATATATATACATTAAATGTCTTTACAACGATAATCGTTACATATATGTCTCGTTTAAAAATCATTAAGTTAGTAGTCTTGTTTTTACATATGTAGTTCATTGTTAATATACTTAATGATATATTTACTTATCATAGTATCATGTTAACTATATATATATATATATATATCTATATATATGTCATCATATAGTTTTTACAAGTTTTAACGTTCGTGAATCACCGGTCAACTTGGGTGGTCAATTGTCTATATGAAACATATTTCAATTAATCAAGTCTTAACAAGTTTGATTGCTTAACATGTTGGAAACATTTAATCATGTAAATATCAATCTCAATTAATATATATAAACATGGAAAAGTTCGGGTCACTACACAAGGTCCTAGTAATCAACAAGTATCCAACAATACTTACAACCAGCAAAGACCTAATTTTCAAAATAAACCACCACAAACCGATGATAAAAATCCAAATTTAGAAGATATGATGTCGAAGCTAGTTGATTCTCAAACTCAATTTTTCACATCTCAGAAACCAACCAATGAACAAAATGCTCAAGCATTTAGAAATAAACAAGCTTCTATTCTAAATTTGAAACAAGAAGTAAGCAACCTAGCAAGGTTGATAGGTGAAAGAAAACCGGGAAGTCTACCTAGTGATACAAATGCTAACCCTCGGAATGAAACAGCTAAAGCCATTACCACAAGAAGTGGTATTACACTTAAACCACCTGAAATGCCTGTAATTTCTTATGAAGCTATTCCTACTCTACAAGAACCACAATCTGAACAAGATAAGGAAAAAGAACCGGTAGTTGAAAAGGTTAATGAAGATAACACAATTAAGGCTAAACCTTATGTTAAACCATACCAACCACCACTTCCTTACCCGAGTAAAATGAGAAAAGAGAGACTTGAAGCCGAGCAATCCAAATTCTTGGATATGTTTAAACAAATAAATGTAAATCTTCCTTTCATTGATGTGATTTCAGGAATGCCTAGATATGCTAAATTTCTGAAAGATCTAATCACAAATAGAAAGAAAATGGAAGAACTCTCGGCTGTTACTATTAATGCTAATTGTTCTGCAGTGCTATTGAATAAGATACCAGAAAAATTATCAGATCCAGGAAGTTTCACAATTCCATGTTTTCTGGGTAGTCTTAGTTCAATAGAAACATTGGCAGACTTAGGTGCTAGTATAAATTTAATGCCGTATTCATTATACGCTAAACTAGACTTTGGAGAATTGAAACCAACACGAATAAGCATACAACTAGCCGATCGATCAGTAAAATATCCTAGAGGGATAATGGAGAACATGCTAGTTAAAGTTGGTACTTTAGTATTTCCAGTAGATTTTGTTATTTTGGATATGGAAGAAGATTCTCGAGTTCCTCTCATATTAGGAAGACCATTCTTAAACACGGCTAAAGCAATAATAGACGTGTTTGGTAAAAAAAACTGACCCTAAGTATAGAGGACGAGAGTGTTACCTTTTCAGTTGATAGAGCAATGTAACAACCGCAATCTGCAGATGATACATTTTATTATATTCAAACTATAGAATCACATGCAGAATTGTTAAAAGAATTTCCAGAATTACAAGGAACAGGAGAATGTTCTTTAGGAGAAGAAACTGAACCAATTGATGAAACTAAAATGATAGCTACACTTATGGCTAATGGATATAAACCAACAACAGAAGAAATTCAAATGCTAAAAGAGGAAGACAGATATCGATATAAATCATCGATAGAAGAACCACCGATATTAGAGTTAAAGCCACTTCCAAACCATTTGGAATACGCTTATTTACATGGTGAGTCTGAATTACCTGTAATAATATCGTCTTCTCTTACTAAAAATGAAAAATCTCAACTCATTTCTGTGCTAAAGGCTCATAAACCAGCTATTGCATGGAAGATTCATGATATTAAAGGAATAAGTCCTTCGTATTGCACACATAAAATCCTTATGGAAGAAGGTCATAAAACGTATGTGCAATGCCAACGAAGACTAAATCCTAATATGCAAGATGTTGTTAAGAAAGAAATTATTAAACTGCTAGATGCAGGTTTAATTTATCCAATCTCTGATAGTCCATGGGTAAGCCCAGTTCAATGCGTACCTAAGAAGGGTGGCATGACTGTCATTACAAATGAGAAAAATGAGCTTATTCCTACTAGGACTGTAACAGGATGGCGTGTTTGTATTGATTATAGAAAATTAAATGACGCCACCAGAAAAGATCACTTTCCCTTACCTTTTATTGATCAAATGTTGGAAAGATTAGCCGAAAATAGTTACTATTGTTTTCTTGACGATTTTTCCAGATACTTTCAAATTCCAATAGCACCCGAGGACCAAGAGAAAACCACGTTCACATGACCTTATGGTACTTTTGCTTACAAACGCATGCAATTTGGACATTGCAACGCCCCTGCAACCTTTCAAAGGTGCATGATGGCGATCTTTCATGACATGATAGAAGAATGCATGGAAGTTTTCATGGATGACTTTTCAGTCTTCGGTGATACATTTGAAACATGTCTAGTTAATCTTGAACGAATGCTTATTAGATGCGAACAATCAAATCTAGTACTTAATTGGGAGAAATGCCATTTCATGGTTAAAGAAGGCATCGTTCTTGGTCATAAAATTTCAAAGGAAGGAATTGAAGTGGATAGAGCTAAAGCAGATGTAATTGCTAAACTTCCACATCCCACCAATGTTAGAGAAGTTAGGAGTTTTCTAGGGCATGCCGGTTTTTACCGACGCTTTATAAAAGATTTTTCTAAAATTGCCACTCCTATGAATAAACTCCTAGAAAAGGATGCTCCATTCATCTTTTCAGATGAATGCATCAAATATTTTAATATTCTTAAAGATAAACTCACTAATGCGCCGATCATGATAACCCTAAATTGGAATCTACCGTTTGAACTTATGTGCGATGCAAGTGATTTTGCAATGGGAGCCGTTTTAGGACAAAGGATTGAAAAACGATTTCAACCTATATATTATGCTAGTAAGACGTTACAAGGAGCACAAAAAAATTATATAACTACTGAAAAAGAACTCATTGCTATTGTCTTTGCTTTTGACAAATTTCGTTCATATCTCGTTCTAGCTAAAACGGTGGTCTATACCGACCATTCTGCTCTTAGATACCTATTTTCAAAACAAGATGCCAAACCACGATTAATCCGTTGGATCTCACTCTTACAAGAGTTTGATATTGAAATCCGAGATAAAAAGGGAGCAGAAAATCTCGCCGCTGATCATCTTTCTCGTCTTGAAAATCCCGAATTAGAAGTTCTAAATGAATCAGCCATACAAGACAACTTTCCTGATGAATATCTATTGTAGATAGATTATAATGAAATTCCATGGTTTGCAGACTATGCAAACTACTTAGTATGTGGATTCCTTAAAAAAAGATTATCGTACCAAAAACGAAAGAAATTCTTTAGTGATATAAAACACTATTTCTGCGAAGATCCACATTTGTTTAAAAGTTGTCCCGATGGAATAATACGCCGACGTGTATTCGGAGATGAAGCTAGTCAAATCTTAAACCATTGTCACACAGGACCAACAGGAGGGCATTATGGGCCTTGATGTCGTGCGAGGTGTATATAAAATAGCTTTATATTTTACAAGGAAATACTATTAAATACGATACAATTTTACACAAGATATTTATTTATTTATAGAATGGATATACTTAAACCTTGCTACAACACTTATAGGCAGTGTACCTAATCGTACAGTAGTGTAGTTTTTAGTAAGTCCGGTTCGTTCCACAGGGAAAATCTTTAAACAAAGCTTAACGCTATATTAGTTTACTTTTATAAAAATACAAAAATATATATATATATATATATATATATATATATATATATATATATATATATATATAATTATAAAGGGGGGTTTTTATCGTTTAATGACCGGTTTGTCGATTTTAAAACTTTAGTCGCAGTTAAAACCAAATGTAAAATAATAAATAAATACAAGACTTAATTTAAAGCGTAAAGTAAATAACGATAATGAAATTGCGATAAATGAAAGTGCGATAAAATAAACTTGCGATAATTAAAAAGTACGATAATTAAAAGTGCAATTAAATACAATAACAATAAAAAATGCGATAATTAGAAGTGCAATTAAATATAAAATAAAGGAAATTAAATATGAAATAAAAGAATTATGCTTATTTAAACTTCCGTAATCATGATGTTTGACGTGTTGATTTTAGTTTTATGCCCATGGGTTAATTGTCCTTTGTCCTGGATTATTCAATATGTCCGTCTGAGTGTAACCTAAGGTTTTAATACTTTGTTAACAATTATGCCAAGTGTCCTTGTACATAATTTCACCCCTGTTTTAATAATTCTAGTGACTATTAATCCATTCCCGTGTCCGGTTAAATGAAAGATTATTCGTACATATAAATACCCCGCCCATCATGTCCGATCGAGTGTATGTGGTTATTTATAGGTACGTCCAATTGTAAATCTTTATATTAAAATTAACAAACTATCATTTAGTTAAACAAATATAAAGCCCATTAATAGCCCATAGTCTAATTTCCACAAGTGTCGCTCTTTTGTCCAAACCCCAATTATGGTACAAAGCCCAATTACCCAATTTTAGTAATTAGCCCAACATCATGATTACTTCGTTTTAAATAAGCATAATAATAACTTAGCTACGAGACATTAAATTAAAAAGGTTGAACATAACTTACAATGATTAAAAATAGCGTAGCGTTACACGGACAGAATTTCGACTTACACCCTTACAACATTCGCTAACATATCCTTATTATTAGGATTAAAATTAAAATTAAAATTAAAATATAAATTATAAATATAAATATTACGTATATAGATATAGAGAGATTGATATATTGGATGATAAAAATGATCAGAATTCGTTGGGTTTTATAGGGATTTTCGTATTTGGCTGCTCCGCGAGTCGCGACATTTTTGGCCTCCATACTCCGCAACTCGCGGAGTTCGTAATTCTAGCTCACAAAGGTTTGTCTTTTAATTTGCCGACGTTTTATAAATATATTATAATATATATATTAATTTTAAGAATTAATTATATATTATATTATATTTATATACATAGTTAACTTGTAATTTTTAGTCCGTTGCGTCGAGCGTTGAGAGTTGACTCTGGTCCCGGTTCCGGATTTTCGAACGTCCTTGCGTGCAATTTAATATCTTGTACTTTGCGTTTTGAATCTTGTACTCTTGTAATTTTGAGACGTTTCTTATCAATAATTGGAACCTCATTGATTGTATTTTGTACTTTTGAGCTTTTTGGTCGTTTGCGTCTTCAATTCGTCAAATCTGTCTTTTGTCTTCACCTTTTATTATTTAAATGAATATCACTTGTAAATAGAACAGTTGCAACTAAAAGCTTGTCTTTCTTGAGGAATAATGCTATGAAATATATGTTCGTTTTTAGCATTATCAAATATTCTCACACTTGAGCGTTGCTTGTCCTCAAGCAATATAGTCTTGAAATACTAGAAACACTTCTTTATTCTTCACACTTTGTACATCAGTGATTTCAATACGGCGGTATAAACAATGGTAGTAACGATGTGGTTTACAGTCCCACATGACTATAAAATTTAGATCCTTTAAGGAAATTGGATCTTTATGAAAACATTTGATCTTTTGAAAATTAAATCTAGTTTTTACCCTAGATAAGTTTTCCGGAATAACCCTTCACCGGTGTTTGCAAAATATTTTTGTGGGTTTGGTGGGTTTCAGATTTGAAAATTTTAGCTCAAAACTGTGGTTTTGTGTCACCCACATGCTAACCTTGTATTAGAAAAGCAACACGTCCA
Source organism: Rutidosis leptorrhynchoides (assembly GCF_046630445.1). Taxonomy (NCBI): domain Eukaryota; kingdom Viridiplantae; phylum Streptophyta; class Magnoliopsida; order Asterales; family Asteraceae; genus Rutidosis; species Rutidosis leptorrhynchoides. The sequence continues at coordinate 627,210,191 of NC_092334.1, forward strand.
GTTTACTTGTCCCGTATATTACCTTTCGGTAAACTACCATCCGGTTGTAAAGGAAAGCGTTGAACAAGCAACTGTTAAGGCAATGTCCCCTGACATGCTTTTAATTATGGTCTATAACGTGTCGGACGCAATTACTATCCTTTGTAGGAGCAATAGTAAAGCTCACCCTTATGATTTTTCGGTCTGGCACAAGGTCTTGTCTTTGACCATGCTATGCAACCACCGTTCTTACGGTTGACACCTGATTTGGTTCAGGTGACCTAATGAATTCCAGGTGAATTCCTAGGATTTTACGTTCAATGGTAATGAACGCATTGAAAATGGGTTTTCAGAAAACAAATCGGTTTATAATTTGATCAAAATATTTTCTCGTTCAAGCTCGAGTTTAGATATCATTGAATTCCATGAGTTTGAATTCTCAATCTTTAAGGTCAATCTCAAGGATTGAGTAATATCAGTCTTAAAAGCTGATTTTTAATCTTTAAAAGGAGATTATCCTTTCTGGGGATCTGATTCATTAGTCTTATCAAGCTAATTTGCATGGCGCCCTCCCCATTTTACGAGACAGATCCTCTCATGGTTAGGATAAGTCTGACCACATGGTGACCCTGTTTGATGCTGAGGTTCGTGGATTTCCTGCTAATTTTAGTGATGACTTTTCTAGATTTTTCGTCAACCTAAAGCTGGTTTGGACGACAACTTCCTGACCTAAATCAAGAAGCGCGTTTCTTTTTCGGAAGACTTTACTTCCTTTTAATGATGGAATAGATTCATCGTGTAGATCCATCTTTTCTTTTCTTTCATCGGGTAAAACAGTTTAGATTAGTCCAAAGTAAAAGTATTTTCAGTTATTTGTTACAGAAATATGTGACATATGTTTAAGATAACTTGGTAATTTTTCCCACACTTGGCTTTTATTTTCTTTTTTATTGTCCTCTATTCCATTTTAAATGAATTCTAACATTTTGGTTTGTTTCTCAATTTATGTCCTTTCCAAGGTAACAATAATTTCGGTGTTAACACCTAGTTTTATCGTTCATAAATATGTATAAACATGATTTTGAGTTCATTTAATTGAAAATTTTGAAATTTTTTTACTAGAATTGGGTAGTCAGTATATAAGACTAGGGCTGTTCTTTATTATCAGAGAGCACCAGATTCTAATACAACTACTACTTTACTAGTATTTCTAATGGTAACCAAGTGTATAAAGTAAAAATTTTAAAATCAGAAAGAATTTAACCCCTTCCCACACTTAAGATCTTGCAATGCCCTCATTTGCAAGAAATCAGTAACAATTTAAATTATTGAGGGTGATTTGTGTGAAAATGATTAAATTTTACCAAAGTTTCCAAACATATTGGCATTTGTTTGCTGAATGATAAATGGTACATATCATTTGTTCATTCCGTCTTGTTTTTATATCACATTTATTTTGCATCTTGTCGTCAAAATTAGTTGCTTTTGCTGAACTTAATGCCAGTCTTTGAAAATGCGTTGTTTTACCCTGTTATGTACATAAAATAAACTGCAAACATATATACATATTTTTGAAGTTTGGTATATTACCCCACATTCAAAAATTATTAAAATCTAATAATAAAATTTAGAAAATTATAAAAACTAATACAAATCCAACATAAGTATTAAATGTATCAACATTACAAATTATAAAATAAATAAAACTAAGTAGACTAGGGATGATACTGATACCAGTAGGGGTTCCATGCATAACCATATGTGTTATAAAATGCTTCGGCTGGGTTATACGTAGGATACGGTAGTTGGATCTCTATAGACCAGGGAGGGAATATGGGCGATGGAGTAGGAATATAGTTTCTACCTATATGTTGGCAATAAGCTATGATTTGGTTTTGATGAACTTGCCAATCTTCAAATGCTCTATGTCTAGCATTTTCATACTCTTGTGAAGCTATAAACCTTTGCATTTCTGCCATTTCATTTCTCCCTCCTACATTACCTTGCTGTTGGTTTCTCTCAACCTGTGGATGTCTACCATTATATCGTGCTGCGGCGTTATTTCGCCTCTTCAAAACTTTCGCACCATGGTATACATTTAAACCTATTGTATCTCGGGGTTCTGGTTCTTCGATTAGTAATCCCCCCAACTTATATCCACACCGAGATATTCAGCAATCAAAGTAATAAATATACCACCTCCTATTATGCTATGCGGTCTCATCCCCCTAACTATAGCTGATAAATAATAACCCACACAATAAGGTATACTTACAGCGCTTTGTGAGTCTCGAATACACATGTGGTAAAACAAATCCTGTTCATTTACCTTTTCCTTGTTCTTACCTCGTTGTGTAATCGAATTGGCTAAAAACCTATGAATTACTCTTAATTCAGCTCTATCTATATCCAAATAAGAGTAATTTCCCCCTTTAAATCGGTGATGGCTAGTCATTTGACTCCATACACCATGCGTATCAAAATTTTCGTCTATCTTCCTACCGTTCAATATCAACCCTCTACAATCGGCAGATGCTAACTCCTCAGGCGTATATATACGTAAAGCCTGAGCCATGTCTAGTAAAGACATGTGGCGCATCGAACCTCCTAACAAAAATCTAATAAAAGATCGATCGGTTAAACTAGCTACCCGATCATTTAATTCTATACTACACAATAATTCTTCACACCATAATTTATATACAGGTCTACGCATGTTGAATAACCGTACCCAATCATTAAAAGTAGAATTACCATACCTCTGTGCAAGTAATTCCCTAATTGGCCCGGCCAATTCTACAGCTTCTAATGGTCCCCATTCTATGACCCTAGGTACTTCAACAGCATTAGAATGAAGAGTATGCAAACCCCTTTGGTATTTTGGATAATCTATCCAAAGTCTGTCAAATCTCAGGTTCGGGTGCAAATCTTCCAAGTGCATATCAGAAAATGTCATGACTGGATGAGGTATATCTTGTTTGTAGTAGTTATCCACCTCCTGTTGTTTCGTATTCTCAGCAGGAGCATTGCGAGCTTGGGATGAAGATTCACCCCTTTCAGTCTGCAAAACACATCAAACACAATTTTTGTGCATCCAAATATGCATTAGTGTCAGCAAAATCATCAATCAAAATAATTACAATGACATGTTTAATTTATATCAAACTTAAGTTCATTTTCATATTTTCATCAAATCTACACTTTTTCAAATAAGCATATACGAAAATGTTCGCCAAGTTCATAAGCATTCAACTCAAATAACATGTCAAAATAATCATCACTAGTAATTAAACAAGTTTCAAATGGCATTATCTCTCAAAAATCAAGTTCATGAATTTTAGTCTTGAAAAAGTCCACTTTAATTCTCAAAATCATGTTTAGGCTCAAAGTTTGGATCATTTAACTACCTAAACATGTTACACTACTTAATTTAGCAACAATTCATGACAAAAATCGGCCATAACCTATTTATATCAAAAAGCCCCAAATTGCTCAAGAACACAAACCCTAGATTACTCAAAATTTGAAGTTTAAGGCTCCTAATCATGTTAAATAGCATCAATCTAGGTTATACAAGCATAATACATAAGCAATTTAAGCATAATTACACTAAAAAGCAACAAAATCGAATTGGGTATAAAATTGCTCAAGAACACCAATTTTCGGATTAAATGGTGTTTAGGTGTAGAAATTTACCGTTTTTCTTGAGTAATTCCTTGATAGCATCCTTCTCAACATGATTTTAGTAAAAGATTTGATGATTAACGGTGAAAAATTGTGAATTTGGGAGGTCTTTTTCGTGTATTTTCGGGTGTTATTTCGCAGTATTTTTGTTTTTGTGGTGTGTGGACTGAGCTGATTACGTTTTTATTTTTTTCTGGGTTTTGTCCCTCCGCGAGTCGCGGTGTTTGACCTTTCAAACTCCGCGAGTCGCGGAGTTTGTATTTTTTTTATTTTTTTTAAACATCTTATACTAATTAAAACAATTAAGTAATTAATTTTAAAATTTTGTTTCCCTTGTTATTTAGGATGAGGTCGTTTCGGATCGATGTCCTAGTCCGTCCTTCGACAAAATTTTAAAATTTGTCTTTTTGTAGCGATTGTTTTAAAAGCTAAGATTTTTAGTTTTTTTAATGTTTTTGGCATACTTTAATTCAATAAGATTAAAAATAATGATAATAAAAGTTCTCGTCCCTCCCTCGGGTAAAGCAATTTCAGTTCAAAGACTTAGTCTTCAACTTACGACGAATTTTAAAAATCATATTTTTAACTTAGCGACATAAAGTAAATTTTTGTTTTTAAATTCACACAACTTAAATATAAAATTCAAAATTAATATTAAAAATTCACACCAAACTTAAAATTTAAAATGCATAAAAATAAAATTCATATTTTAAAAATTAAAAATTCACACCAAACTTAATTTAAAAATTCATATTATAAAATCACACCAAACTTATATTATATTTTTCAAATATTTACAATTTTAAATATATTGTTTTTACAAAGTTTACAATATTAATTTAAGATTTATATATTAATTTTAAAAACATGGTAAAAATAAAATTAAAAATCTTTTTGGCTTTTTATCCCACTTTAATCAATCAAATATTATCAAAAATATGCGCCCCTCTTTTCGGTAAAGTAATTTCGGTTCCATGACCTAATTTAACTCATGACGAATTTTTGAAATATTTTGGGTTGATTGATTAAAGATAGTTATACCTTAAGAATAAACGTTAAATTTCGTCGTGATGTAATAAATTTTTGAATGATATCAATAATTTCGGTCGCCAAACCTAATTTTATTCAATACCAATTTAATACTTTATAGCGAACAAATTAGCGTTTATTATCAAAAGGTTAAAAATAAAAATAAAAATAAAAACTGTACAGACTTACCTGTGAGATAGTATTCTTAGTTATATGATCTATCCCATTCATAAGATAGTCGGTTTAATTGGTTTTCCATGGCTACATAGGCGTAACCTCGAGCATTCAGTGTTTTTTCTTCTAAACATATGAACGGTCCGTCTCTGCATAAAGTAACAAATTCGGTATTTGAATAGGTTTGATTATTTGAACATTTACCTCCATGTGACCATTTTCCGCATTTGTGACATCTTTCTAGGTGTCGTGCTCTTCTTTTCGCTACGAATTTTGATTTTCCTTTACCAAATTGTGACTTATTATCTTCGCATCTGGATTCTTTTCTTACTCCGTCCAATCTTTCTCTGATTACTGATACTATTTCACTCGGAAGTGTGTCATTATTACGTTTAGTGATCAAAGCGTGTAGCATTAGACCATGGTTTAGTTCACAGGCAGTCTTCATTTCCTAAAAAAAATAAAAAATCAGAATGGGGGGAGAAGACTAGTTCTTTAGGGTCTGCTAGGGAAAGACCATTCGGGTTCCATTTTCGAGAACTACATGAAAACAGACAATCTAACTCTAACAGAAATACATATTATCCTTTAAAGACTTGATTCTCCCTACACTTAGTTAGCTGTGGTATCGAAATTGTGATTAACTTCGTTGTCAACTTCCATTGGACTATCTATGTAGTGTTTAACTCTGTTACCATTAACTTTAAATTCAATCCCATTTGAATTTATTAATTCTATCATTCCGTATGGGAAAACTCTTTTGACTATGAATGGTCCAGACCATCTTGATTTCAATTTTCTAGGAAATAGCTTGAATCGTGAATTGAAAAGAAGAACTCTGTCTCCTTCTTTAAATTCTTTTAAACTTCTGATTCTTTTATCATGCCATTTCTTCGTTCTTTCCTTATAGATTAACGAATTTTCGTATGCTTCATGTCTTAATTCTTCTAATTCGTTTAGTTAACTTAATCGTAGACGTCCAGCTTCATGTAAATCAAGATTACATGTCTTCAAAGCCCAAAATGCTTTGTGTTCAATTTCTACTAGAAGATGACATGCTTTTCCAAAAACAAGTCTAAAAGGTGTGGTTCCAATTGGAGTTTTGTAGGCTGTTCTAAAAGCCCAGAGTGCATCCTCAAATTTAATGGACCATTCCTTCGGATTTGATCCTACGGTTTTCTCTAGAATACGTTTTAAAGCTCGGTTGGTATTTTCAACTTGTCCACTTGTTTGTGGATGATAAGCAGTGGAGATTTTATGAGTTACTCCATATCTTTTGAGAACTTTCTCAAGTTGATTATTATAGAAATGAGTACCCCGATCACTTATTAAAGCTTTCGGTGTTCCAAACCTTGCAAAAAGACGTTTTAAAAAGTTGACTACAACTCGTGCATCGTTAGTTGGGAGAGCTTGTGCTTCCGCCCATTTAGATACATAATCAATGGCAACGAGAATGTAGAGATTATTATGAGATTTTGGAAATGGACCCATAAAGTCAATACCCCAAATGTCAAATACTTCACATACTTGTATGACATTTTGTGGCATTTCATCACGTTGACTTATTTTTCCGGCCCTTTGACATGCATCACAGGATTTGCAAAGAAGGTGTGCGGCTTTGTAAATTGTAGGCCAATAGAATCCAGCTTCATAAACTTTTCTTGCTGTTAGTTGAGGCCCATAATGCCCTCCTGTTGGTCCTGTGTGACAATGGTTTAAAATTTTACTAGCTTCATCTCCGAATACACATCGGAGTATTATTCCATCGGGACAACTTTTAAACAGATGTGGATCTTCCCAGAAATAGTGTTTTATATCACTGAAGAATTTCTTTCGTTTTTGGTACGATAATCCTTTTTCAAGGAATCCACATACTAAATAGTTTGCATAGTCTGCAAACCATGGAATTTCATTATAATCTATCTTCAATAGATATTCATCAGGAAAGTTGTCTTGTATGGCCGATTCATTTAGAACTTCTAATTTGGGATTTTCAAGACGAGAAAGATGATCAGCGGCGAGATTTTATGCTCCTCTTTTATCTCGGATTTCAATATCGAATTTTTGTAAGAGTAAGATCCAGCGGATTAATCTTGGTTTAGCATCTTGTTTCGAAAATAGGTATCTAAGAGCAGAATGGTCGGTATAGACCACCGTTTTAGCTAGAACGAGATATGATTGAAATTTGTAAAAAGCAAAGACAATAGCAAGGAGTTCTTTTTCAGTAGTTGTATAATTTGTTTGTGCTCCTTGTAACGTCTTACTAGCATAATATATAGGATGAAATCGTTTTTCAATCCTTTGTCCTAAAACGGCTCCCATTGCAAAATCACTTGCATCACACATTAATTCAAACGGTAGATTCCAATTTGGTGTTATAATGATCGGCGCATTAGTGAGTTTCTCTTTAAGAATATTAAAAGATTTGATACATTCATCTGAAAAGATGAATGGAGCATCCTTTTCTAGGAGTTTATTCATAGGAGTGGCAATTTTAGAAAAATCTTTTATGAAACGTCGGTAAAAACCGGCATGCCCTAGAAAACTCCTAACTCCTCTAACATTGGTGGGATGTGGAAGTTTAGCAATTACATCTACTTTAGCTCTATCCACTTCAATTCCTTCCTTTGAGATTTTATGTCCAAGAACGATGCCTTCTTTAACCATGAAATGGCATTTCTCCCAATTAAGAACTAGATTTGATTGTTCGCATCTAATAAGCATTCGTTCCAGATTAACTAGACATGATTCAAATGTATCACCGAAGACTGAAAAGTCATCCATGAAAACTTCCATGCATTCTTCTATCATGTCGTGAAAAATCGCCATCATACACCTTTGAAAGGTTGCAGGGGCGTTGCAAAGTCCAAATGGCATGCGTTTGTAAGCAAAAGTACCATAAGGGCACGTGAATGTGGTTTTCTCTTGATCTTCGGGTGCTATTGGAATTTGAAAATATCCGAAAAATCCATCTAGAAAACAATAGTAACTATTTCCGGCTAATCTTTCTAACATTAGATCAATGAAAGGTAAGGGAAAGTGATCTTTTCTGGTGGCGTCATTTAATTTTCTATAATCAATACACACACGCCATCCTGTTACAGTCCTAGTAGGAATAAGCTCATTTTTCTCATTTGTGATAACAGTCATGCCACCCTTCTTAGGTACGCATTGAACTGGGCTTACCCATGGACTATCAGAAATTGGATATATTAAAGCTGCATCTAGCAGTTTAATAATTTCTTTCTTTACTACATCTTGCATATTAGGATTTAGTCTTCGTTGGCGTTGCACATACGTTTTATGACCTTCTTCCATAAGGATTTTATGTGTGCAATACGAAGGACTTATTCCTTTAATATCATGAATCTTCCATGCAATGGCTGGTTTATGAGCTTTCAACACAGAAATGAGTTGTGATTTCTCATTTTCAGTAAGAGAAGACGATATTATTACAGGTAATTCAGATCACCATGTAAATAAGCGTATTCCAAATGGTTTGGAAGTGGCTTTAACTCTAATTTCGGAGGTTCTTCTATCGATGATTTATATCGATATCTGTCTTCTTCTTTTAGCATTTGAATTTCTTCTGTTGTTGGTTCATATCCATTAGCTATAAGTGTAGCTAATATTTCAGCTTCATTAATTGGTTCAGTTCCTTCTCCTAAAGAACATTCTCCTGTTCCTTGTAATTCTAGAAATTCTTCTAATAATTCTGCATGTGCATCTATAGTTTGAATATAATAACATGTATCATCTGCAGATTGTGGTTGTTGCATTGCTCTATCAACTGAAAAGGTAACACTCTCGTCCTCTATACTTAGGGTCAATTTCTTACCGAACACGTCTATCATTGCTTTAGCCGTGTTTAAGAATGGTCTTCCTAATATGAGAGGAACTTGAGAATCTTCTTCCATGTCCAGAACAACAAAATCTACTGGAAATACTAAAGTACCAACTTTAACTAACATGTTCTCCATTATCCCTCTAGGATATTTTATTGATCGATCGGCTAGCTGTATGCTTATTCTGGTTGGTTTCAATTCTCCAAGGTCTAGTTTAGCGTATAGTGAATACGGTATTAAATTTATACTAGCACCTAACTCTGCCAATGCTTCTATTGAACTAAGACTACCCAGAAAACATGGAATTGTGAAACTTCCTGGATAGATAGTTTTTCTGGTATCTTATTCAACAGCACTGCTGAACAATTAGCGTTCATAGTAACGGCCGAGAGTTCTTCCATTTTCTTTCTATTTGAGATTAGATCTTTCAAGAATTTAGCATATCTAGGCATTCCTGAAATCACATCAATGAAAAGAAGATTTACATTTATCTGTTTAAACATATCCAAGAATTTGGATTGCTCGGCTTCAAGTTTCTCTTTCTTCATTTTACTCGGGTAAGGAAGTAATGGTTGGTATGGTTTAACATAAGGTTTAGCCTTAACTGTGTTATCTTCATTAACCTTTTCAACTACCGGTTCTTTTTCCTTATCTTGATCAGGTTGTGGTTCTTGTGGAGTATGAATAGCTTCATCAGAAGTTACAGGTATTTCAGGTGGTTTAAGTGTTGTACCACTTCTTGTGGTAATAGCTTTAGCTGTTTCATTCTGGGGGTTAGCATTTGTATCACTAGGTAAACTTCCCGATTTTCTTTCACCTATTAACCTTGATAGGTTACTTACTTCTTGTTCCAAATTTTGAATAGAAGCTTGTTGATTTCTAAATGCTTGAGAATTTTGTTCATTTGTTTGTTTTTGAGATGTGAAAAACTGCGTTTGAGTTTCAACTAGCTTCGTCATCATATCTTCTAAATTCGGCTTTTTATCATCGGTTTATTGTGGTGGTTTATTTTGAAAATTAGGTCTTTGCTGATTTTATTATTGTTGGACACTTGTTGATTGCTAGGACCTTGTTGGTTGTTGTATGGAATATTTCTGTTATAATTCTGGTTTTGATTGTAGATCGGTCTTGGCGGTTGATAATTATTCTGATAATTATTTCCAGGCCTTTGGTTTATGTATGAAATATTCTCTCTTTGTTCCATTGTTAATTCAATACTAAGACAATCTTTTGTCAAATGTGGTCCTCCACACTGCTCACAACTAATTCGTATTGAGTGTATATCTTTAGTCATCTTTTCCATTCGTCTCTCGACAGCATCTATCTTTGCGGAAATGGAATCTAAGTCATGGCTAGAATCGGCTCTAGCTGCTTTAGATGATCTAACGATATCTTTTTCTTGGTGCCACTCATGTGAGTGGGAAGCAGTGTTATCAATAATTTTATAAGCATCAGTTTCTGTTTTCTTCATAATAGAACCACCAGCTGCTATATCGATGTCTTTTCTTGTAGTGATGTCGCATCCTTGGTAGAATATTTGTACTATTTGACAGGTGTCTAAACTATGTTGCGGACATCCTCTTAATAACTTTCCAAATCTTGTCCACTCCTCATATAGAGTTTCATTTGGCTTCTGTGTGAACGTAACAATTTCTCCTTGAAGTCTTACGGCTTTAGATGCCGGAAAGAATTGTTTAAGAAAATTTTCAACTAAAACGTCCCATGTATCAATCGCCCCTTCAGGTAACGATTCCAACCAATCTTTGGCTTCTCCCTTTAAAGTCCAGGGAAATAACATGAGATATATCTGTTCATTCTCCACTTCTCTTATTTTAAATAGTGTGCAGATCCTATTAAAGGTACGAAGATGTTCATTTGGATCTTCCTTCGGCGCACCACTAAATTGGCATTGATTAGTCACCATGTGTAGAATTTGTCCTTTGATTTCATAATCTGGCGCATTAATGTCTGGATGAGTAATTGCGTGACATTGGCCAGTGCGTTTAGCTCTCATTCGGTCTTCCATACTTAAAGGTTCCAGATTCTCCATAATTGAATTTGTTGAATCCGAATCACTAGAGGATTCTGATTTAATGGTTCGTTCCTCAACAATCTCTGTTTGAATGATTGGTGGTTCCGGAGAAAAATTTAATGGTTCAGGATCTATGAATCGTCCCTGAATATTCTCCGGATTCTCAATTGTGAGGTCGGGTTCAAAAAAAGGATTATCGGAAATTTGAACTGGAGTACTTGGTCGACTGGATGACGATTCTAAAGAAAAATCAACGGCGGTAATATTTGCTAAATGTCTTGATCTAGTTACAGGTGGTGAACGTACAAAAGGTGGTGAACGTCTTGCTCGGTGCATTCACTGAATATCCTATTAGTTTTTAAAAAGAAAGAAAAATTATATAAGTTAACCAATTAATAGACTTTTCTGATTTTGCCCACGTTTCGAATAGCCAAAAGATGCAGCAGAGGGGCAGGATTCGTTTGGTCTCAATATAATTGAGGACTGTTTGGCTCCAATAACCCGGTCCACGTACAAATCCAACTATTACTACGAACCAGAAAATTTTGATGTCTATTAATTTAACCACTTAAAATAAATTTTCGTAATTTTAAGAAATTTAGATAAGAAGTAGAATAAAAAATCTATGTCCTAAAACTAGAATGACGAGAAATAAGAAAGAAAAAGAGTGTGTCGGAAAAAGGTCGAAAAATAAAAATAAGAAAGAAAAAGAGTGGCTTATAGAACTTTAACCCAACCTTATTACTATCACTAACTTAAAATTATAATCGCAAATTGAGATTACTAATTGGAATGATAATTGATACATAGGTAAAATGTGTCTAAAAATATTAAAGCTTACAAGTAAAACTATATCCCAAATGGCAATAACTTAAAAAGAAACTAAAACTTAAAAAGGTGTCGCAAAATTCTAAAGCACCTAAATCTTAGTCTAAAGAAAAAGCACTTAAGGAATTTTACGGCAAAGTCTAAAAATCTAGAAGTAAAAAATAATTATGGCAATAACTTAGTTTAAAACTAAAAATTAACGAAAAATACAAATATTACGCTAAAACAATTAAAAAGGGAGAAAATATAAAAATATACAAAAAGTTGTAAAAAGTACAATTTTTATAAAAATATTATTTTTATATTATTTATTTATTAAAACTAGTAATTTTACATTAATTAAACTAATTTAACTAAATATATAAATTAAATAAAAAGAAACTTAAAACTAATTATAATAAAAATAAGTAATTAGGGTTAATAATAATAATAATTAATAATTACCCCGTATTTAATGCCTGATTAGGGTTTCTGTCGGCGTGTCAGAGTGTCTCCGCGAGTCGCGGTATTCGAAGCTTCAAACTCCGCGAGTCGCGGGGTTCCAATTTTCAGATGACAGGTTGATTAAAATTCGACGCGTTTTTTTTTATATTCTTTTTATATTTTCTGTTTAAATAAAAATATTTATATAATAAAAACTTATATTTAAAAACTAAAATAAAAATAGAACTACTTTATAATTTTAAAAATATCTTAAAAATAGATTTATATATATATTAAAATTTTTTTCTTTTTTTTTATGTTTTAAATAAAAATATTTAAATAAAACTTATATTTTTATAAAATAAAAATAAAGAAAATTTATAAAACTTAAATATTTAATAAAATCTTAAAAAATATATAAATTTTTGTTTTCTTTTTATATTTTTGAATAATTAAAAACGTATTTTTACAAAAGTGAATTTTAATAAAAGTAAACTAAAAATAAAAATCTTTTTTTTTTTTTAAATTTAGCGTTACGCTTCCGGCTTTTAAGCTAGATTGTTCCCCGGCAGCGGCGCCAAAAATATACTTGATGTCGTGCTAGGTGTATATAAAATAGCTTTATATTTTACAAGGAAATACTATTAAATACGATACAATTTTACACAAGATATTTATTTATTTATAGAATGGATATACTTAAACCTTGCTACAACACTTATAGGCAGTGTACCTAATCGTACAGTAGTGTAGTTTTTAGTAAGTCCGGTTCGTTCCACAGGAAAAATCTTTAAACAAAGCTTAACGCTATATTAGTTTACTTTTATAAAAATACAATATATATATATATATATATATATATATATATATATATATATATATATATATATATATATATATATATATAAGTAATATTATTATTATAAAGAGGGTTTTTACCGTTTAATGACCGGTTTGTCAATTTTAAAACTTTAGTCGTAGTTAAAACCAAATGTAAAATAATAAATAAATACAAGACTTAATTTAAAGCGTAAAGTAAATAACGATAATGAAATTGCGATAAATGAAAGTGCGATAAAATAAACTTGCGATAATTAAAAAGTACGATAATTAAAAGTGCAATTAAATACAATAACAATAAAAATGCGATAATTAGAAGTGCAATTAAATATAAAATAAAGGAAATTAAATATGAAATAAAAGAATTATGCTTATTTAAACTTCCGTAATCATGATGTTTGACGTGTTGATTTTAGTTTTATGCCCATGGGTTAATTGTCTTTTGTCCTGGATTATTTAATATGTCCGTCTAGTTTTTGTCCATAACAGTCCATCAGTCATAAATATAAAGTGCGAGTGTCCTCGTCAAATTATCCTTATACCCGAAGTTAAATATTCCAACTAATTGGGGACTTAAACTGTAACAAGATTTTAATACTTTGTTTAATAATTACACCAGGATGTCGACTGAGTGTAACCCAAGGTTTTAATACTTTGTTAACAATTATGCCAAGTGTCCTTGTACATAATTTCACCCCTGTTTTAATAATTCTAGTGACTATTAATCCATTCCCGTGTCCGGTTAAATGAACGATTATTCGTACATATAAATACCCCGCCCATCGTGTCCGATCGAGTGTATGTGGTTATTTATAGGTACGTCCATGATAATGCTAAAAACGAACATATATTTCATAGCATTATTCCTCAAGAAAGACAAGCTTTTAGTTATAATTGTTCTATTTGCAAGTGATATTCGTTTAAATAATAAAAGGTGAAGACAAAAGACAAATTCGATGAATTGAAGACGCAAACGACCAAAAAGCTCAAAAGTACAAAAGACAATCAAAGAGGTTCCAATTATTGATAAGAAACGTCTGGAAATTACAAGAGTACAAGATTCAAAACGCAAAGTACAAGATATTAAATTGTACGCAAGGACGTTCGAAAATCCGGAACCGAGACCAGAGTCAACTCTCAACGCTCGACGCAACGGACTAAAAATTACAAGTCAACTATGCACATAAATATAATATAATATTTAAATAATTCTTATAATTATTTATATATTATAATAAATAATAAAAACTGTCGGCAAGAAAGACTCCAAAGGGACTGAGCTGTAATTTCATTCTCCGCGACTCGCGGAGTTTGAAGGCAAAAATGCCGCGAGTCGCGGAGCCCCAAAAGTCGACTTTTCCTATAAAAGCAACCGAATTCTGATCGCAAATCATCATCTTTTTTCTCCTCATTCATACGATATATTTATATTTATAATTTATATTTTAATTTTAATTTTAATTATAATTCTAATAATAAGGGTATGTTAGCAAATGTTGTAAGGGTGTAAGTCGAAATTCTGTCCGTGTAACGCTACGCTATTTTTAATCATTGTAAGTTATGTTCAACCTTTTTACATTAATGTCTCGTAGCTAAGTTATTATTATGCTTATTTAAAACGAAGTAATCATGATGTTGTGCTAATTACTAAAATTGGGTAATTGGGCTTTGTACCATAATTGGGGTTTGGACAAAAGAGCGACACTTGTGGAAATTAGACTATGGGCTATTAATGGGCTTTATATTTGTTTAACTAAATGATAGTTTGTTAATGTTAATATAAAGATTTATAATTGGACGTCCCTATAAATTACCATATACACTCAATCGGACACGATGGGCGGGGTATTTATATGTACGAATAATCGTTCATTTAACCGGACACGGGAATGGATTAATAGCCACTAGAATAATTAAAACAGGGGTGAAACTATGTACAAGGACACTTGGTATAATTGATAACAAAATATTAAAACCTTGGGTTACACTCAGTCAACATCCTGGTGTAATTATTAAACAAAGTATTAAAATCTTGTTACAGTTTAAGTCCCCAATTAGTTGGAATATTTAACTTCGGGTATAAGGATAATTTGACGAGGACACTCGCATTTTATATTTATGACTGATGGACTGTTATGGACAAAAACCAGACGGACATATTAAATAATCCAGGACAAAGGTCAATTAACCCATGGGCATAAAACAAAAATCAACACGTCAAACATCATGATTACGGAAGTTTAAATAAGCATAATTCTTTTATTTCATATTTAATTTCCTTTATTTTATATTTAATTGCACTTCTAATTATCGCATTTTTATTTTATCGCACTTTTATTATTCGCAATTTCATTATCGTTATTTACTTTACGCTTAAAATTAAGTCTTGTATTTATTTATTATTTTACATTTGGTTTTAACTGCGACTAAAGTTTTAAAATCGACAAACCGGTCATTAAACGGTAAAAACCCCCCTTTATAATAATAATATTACTTATATATATGTATTTGTATTTTTATAAAAGTAAACTAATATAGCGTTAAGCTTTGTTTAAAGATTTCCCTGTGGAACGAACCGGACTTACTAAAAACTACACTACTGTACGATTAGGTACACTGCCTATAAGTGTTGTAGCAAGGTTTAAGTATATCCATTCTCTAGATAAATAAATATCTTGTGTAAAATTGTATCGTATTTAATAGTATTTCCTGCTAAAATTAATAACTATTTTATATACACCCCGCTGCACATCAAGTATTTTTGGCGCCGCTGCCGGGGAAACTTTCTAAACGCCGGAAGCGCAACGCTAATATAAAAAAAAACATTTTAATTATTCGAAAATATAAAAAGAAAAACAAAAATATAAGTATTTTTAAGATTTTGTTAAATATTTAAGTTTTATAAGTTTCTTTATTTTTATTTTAGTTTATAAAAATATAAGTTTTATTTAAATATATCTTTTATTTATATAAAAACAGAAAACAGAAAAAAAAAAATAAAAAAAAAATAAAGAAAAACGCGTCGAAGATTAAACCTGTCATCTGAATTTCTGAACCCCGCGAGTCGCGGGGTTTGAAGCTTTGAATACCGCAAGTCGCGGAGGGGACCTGACACACGAACAGGAAGCCCTAATCCTGCATTTATTACGGATTATTATTAATTATTATTATTATTAACCCTAATTATTATTATTATTATAATTAAGTTTATTTTTAATTTAAGTTTTATTTAATTTATATTTTAGTTAAATTAGTTTAATTAAATTGTAAAATTAGTAGTTTTATTAAATAAATAATATAAAAATAATATTTTTATAAAAATTGTACTTTTTACAACTTTTTGTATATTTTTATATTTTGTCCCTTTTCAATCGTTTTAACGTAATATTTGTATTTTTCGCTCATATTTAATTTTAAACTTAGTTTTTGCCATAGTCATTTTTACTCCTAGATTTTTAGGCTTTGCCGTAGAATTCCTTAAGTGCTTTTTCTTTAGACTAAGATTTAGGTACTTTAGAATTTTGCGACATCTTTTTAAGTTTTAGTTTCTTTTTAAGTTATTTCCATTTGGGATTTAGTTTTTCTTGTAAGCTTTAATATTTTTAGACGACTTTTACCTATGTATCAATTATCATTCCAATTAGTAATCTCAATTTGCGATTATAATTTTAAGTTAGTTGTAGTAATAAGGTTAGGTTAGTCAAGTATTTTTAAGTTTTATAAGTTTCTTTTATTTTTTCGTCACCTTTTATTTTTTCAACCATTTTTCTTTTTCAACCTTTTTCCGACGAACTCTTTTTCTTTCTTATTTCTCGCTATTCTAGTTTTTAGGACATAGATTTTTATTCTACTTCTTATCTAAATTTCTTAAAATTACGAAAATTTATTTTAAGTGGTTAAATTGATAGACATCAAAATTTTCTGGTTCGTAGTAATAGTTGGATTTGTACGTGGACCGGGTTATTGGAGCCAAACAGTCCTCAATTATATTGAGACCAAACGAATCCTGCCCCTCTGCTGCATCTTTTGGCTATTCGAAACGTGGGCAAAATCAGAAAAGTCTATTAATTGGATAACTTATTATAACTTTTCTTTCCTTTTTAAAACTAATAGGATATTCAGTGAATGCACCGAGCAAGACGTTCATCACCTTTTGTACGTTCACCACCTGTAACTAGATCAAGACATTTAGCAAATATAACCGCCGTTGATTTTTCTTTAGAATCGTCATCCAGTAGACCAAGTACTTCAGTTCAAATTTCCGATAATCCATTTTTTGAACCCGACCTCACAATTGAGAATCCGAAAAATATTCAGGAACGGTTCGTAGATCCTGAACCACTAAACTTTCCTCCGGAACCACCAATCATTCAAACAGAGATTGTTGAGGAACGAACCATTAAATCAGAATCATCTAGTGATTCCGATTCAACAAATTCAATTATGGAGAATCTGGAACCTTTAAGTATGGAAGACCGAATGAGAGCTAAACGCACTGGCCAAGGTCACGCAATTACTCATCCTGACATTAATGCGCCAGATTATGAAATCAAAGGACAAATTCTACACATGGTGACTAATCAATGCCAATTTAGTGGTGCGCCGAAGGAAGATCCAAATGAACATCTACGTACCTTTAATAGGATCTGCACACTATTTAAAATCCGAGAAGTGGAGGATGAACAGATATATCTCATGTTATTTCCCTGGACTTTAAAGGGAGAAGCCAAAGATTGGTTGGAATCGTTACCTGAAGGGGCGATCGATACATGGGACGTTTTAGTTGACAAATTTCTTAAACAATTCTTTCCTGCATCTAAAGCCGTAAGACTTCAAGCAGAAATTGTTACGTTTACACAGAAACCAAATGAAACTCTATATGAGGCGTGGACTAGATATGGAAAGTTATTAAGAGGATGTCCGCAACATGGTTTAGACACCTGTCAAATAGTACAAATATTCTACCAAGGATTCGACATCACTACAAGAAAAGACATAGATATAGCAGCTGGTGGTTCTATTATGAAGAAAACCGAAACTGATGCTTACAAAATTATTGATAATACTGCTTCCCACTCACATGAGTGGCACCAAGAAAAAGACATCGTTAGATCATCTAAAGCAGCTAGAGCCGATTCTAGCCATGACTTAGATTCCATTTCCGCAAAGATAGATGCTGTGGAGAGACGAATGGAAAAGATGACTAAAGATATTCACTCAATACGAATTAGTTGTGAGCAGTGTGGAGGACCACATTTGACAAAAGATTGTCTCAGTATTGAATTAACAATGGAACAAAGAGAGAATATTTCATACATAAACCAAAGGCCTGGAAATAATTATCAGAATAATTATCAACCGCCAAGACCGATTTACAATCAAAACCAGAATTATAACATAAATATTCCATACAACAACCAACAAGGTCCTAGCAATCAACAAGTATCCAATAATACTTATAATCAGCAAAGACCTAATTTTCAAAACAAACCACCACAACAAACCGATGATAAAAAGCCAAATTTAGAAGATATGATGACGAAGCTAGTTGAAACTCAAACGCAGTTTTTCACATCTCAGAAACAAACCAATGAACAAAATGCTCAAGCATTTAGAAATCAACAAGCTTCTATTCAAAATCTGGAACAAGAAGTGAGTAACCTAGCAAGGTTAATAGGTGAAAGAAAACCGGGAAGTCTACCTAGTGATACAAATGCTAACCCCCGGAATGAAACAGCTAAAGCTATTACCACAAGAAGTGGTACAACACTTAAACCACCGGAAATACCTGTAACTTCTGATGAAACTTTTCCTACTCCACAAGAACCACAACCTGATCAAGATAAGGAAAAAGAACCGGTAGTTGAAAAGGTTAATGAAGATAACATAGTTAAGGCTAAACCTTATGTTAAACCATACCAACCACCACTTCCTTACCCGAGTAAAATGAAGAAAGAGAAACTTGAAGCCGAGCAATCCAAATTCTTGGATATGTTTAAACAGATAAATGTAAATCTTCCTTTCATTGATGTGATTTCAGGAATGCCTAGATATGCTAAATTCTTGAAAGATCTAATCTCAAATAGAAAGAAAATGGAAGAACTCTCGGCTGTTACTATGAATGCTAATTGTTCAGCAGTGCTGTTGAATAAGATACCAGAAAAACTATCTGATCCAGGAAGTTTCACAATTCCATGTTTTCTGGGTAGTCTTAGTTCAATAGAAGCATTGGCAGACTTAGGTGCTAGTATAAATCTAATGCCGTATTCACTATACACTAAACTAGACCTTGGAGAATTGAAACCAACAAGAATAAGCATACAACTAGCCGATAGATCAATAAAATATCCTAGAGGGATAATGGAGAACATGCTAGTTAAAGTTGGTACTTTAGTATTTCCAGTAGATTTTGTTGTTCTGGACATGGAAGAAGATTCTCAAGTTCCTCTCATATTAGGAAGACCATTCTTAAACACGGCTAAAGCAATGATAGACGTGTTCGGTAAGAAACTGACCCTAAGTATAGAGGATGAGAGTGTTACCTTTTCAGTTGATAGAGCAATGCAACAACCACAATTTGCAGATGATACATGTTATTATATTCAAACTATAGATGCACATGCAGAATTATTAGAAGAATTTCCAGAATTACAAGGAACAGTAGAATGTTCTTTAGGAGAAGGTAATGAACCAATTGATGAAGCTGAAATGTTAGCTACACTTATAGCTAATGGATATGAACCAACAACAGAAGAAATTCAAATGCTAAAAGAAGAAGACAGATATCGATATAAATCATCGATAGAAGAACCTCCGAAATTAGAGTTAAAGCCACTTCCAAACCATTTGGAATACGCTTATTTACATGGTGAATCTGAATTACCTGTAATAATATCGTCTTCTCTTACTGAAAATGAGAAATCACAACTCATTTCTGTGTTGAAAGCTCATAAACCAGCCATTGCATGGAAAATTCATGATATTAAAGGAATAAGTCCTTCGTATTGCACACATAAAATCCTTATGGAAGAAGGTCATAAAACGTATGTGCAACGCCAATAAAGACTAAATCCTAATATGCAAGATGTAGTTAAGAAAGAAATTATTAAACTGCTAGATGCAGGTTTAATTTATCCAATCTCTGATAGTCCATGGGTAAGCCCAGTTCAATGCGTGCCTAAGAAGGGTGGCATGACTGTCATCACAAATGAAAAAGATGAGCTTATTCCTACTAGGACTGTAACAGGATGGCGTGTATGTATTGATTATAGAAAATTAAATGACGCCACCAGAAAAGATCACTTTCCCTTACCTTTCATAGATCAAATGTTGGAAAGATTAACCGGAAATAGTTACTATTGTTTTCTAGATGGATTTTCCGGATATTTTCAAATTCCAATAGCACCCGAAGATCAAGAGAAAACCACATTCACGTGCCCTTATGGTACTTTTGCTTACAAACGCATGCCATTTGGACTTTGCAACGCCCCTGCAACCTTTCAAAGGTGTATGATGGCGATTTTTCATGACATGATAGAAGAATGCATGGAAGTTTTCATGGATGACTTTTCAGTCTTTGGTGATACATTTGAATCATGTCTAGTTAATCTGGAACGAATGCTTCTTAGATGCGAACAATCCAATCTAGTACTTAATTGGGAGAAATGCCATTTCATGATTAAAGAAGGCATCGTTCTTGGACATAAAATTTCAAAAGAAGGAATTGAAGTGGATAGAGCTAAAGTAGATGTAATTGCTAAACTTCCACATCCCACCAATGTTAGAGGAGTTAGGAGTTTTCTAGGGCATGCCGGTTTTTACCGACGTTTCATAAAAGATTTTTCTAAAATTGCCACTCCTATGAATAAACTCCTAGAAAAGGATGCTCCATTCATCTTTTCAGATGAGTGTATCAAATCTTTTAATATTCTTAAAGAGAAACTCACTAATGCACCGATCATGATAACACCAAATTGGAATCTACCATTTGAACTAATGTGCGATGCAAGTGATTTTGCAATGGGAGCCGTTTTAGGACAAAGGATTGAAAAACGATTTCAACCTATATATTATGCTAGTAAGACATTACAAGGAGCACAAACGAACTATACAACTACTGAAAAGAACTCCTTGCTATTGTCTTTGCTTTTGACAAATTTTGATCATATCTCGTTCTAGCAAAAACAGTGGTCTATACCGACCATTCTGCTCTTAGATACCTATTTTCAAAACAAGATGCTAAACCAAGATTAATCCGTTGGATCTTACTCTTACAAGAGTTTGATATTGAAATCCGAGATAAAAGAGGAGCAGAAAATCTCGCCGCTGATCATCTTTCTCGTCTTGAAAATCCCGAATTAGAAGTTCTAAATGAATCGGCCATACAAGACAACTTTCCTGATGAATATCTATTGAAGATAGATTATAATGAAATCCCATGGTTTGCAGACTATGCAAACTACTTAGTTTGTGGATTCCTTGAAAAAGGATTATCGTACCAAAGACGAAAGAAATTCTTCAGTGATATAAAACACTATTTCTGGGAAGATCCACATCTGTTTAAAAGTTGTCCCGATGGAATAATACGCCGATGTGTATTTGAAGATGAAGCTAGTAAAATATTAAACCATTGTCACACAGGACCAACAGGAGGGCATTATGGGCCTCAACTAACAGCAAGAAAAGTTTATGATGCTGGATTCTATTGGCCAACAATTTACAAAGACGCACACCTTCTTTGCAAATCCTGTGATTCATGTCAAAGGGCCGGAAAAATAAGTCAACGTGATGAAATGCCACAAAATATCATCCAAGTATGTGAAGTATTTGACATTTGGGGTATTGACTTTATGGGTCCATTTCCAAAATCTCATAATAATCTATATATACTCGTAGCCATTGATTATGTATCTAAATGGGCGGAAGCACAAGCTCTCCCAACTAACGATGCACGAGTTGTAGTCAACTTTTTAAAACGTCTTTTTGCAAGGTTTGGAACACCGAAAGCTTTAATAAGTGATCGGGGTACTCATTTCTGTAATAATCAACTTGAGAAAGTTCTTAAAAGATATGGAGTAACTCATAAAATCTCCACCGCATATCATCCACAAACAAGTGGACAAGTTGAAAATACCAACCGAGCTTTAAAACGTATTCTAGAGAAAACCGTAGGATCAAATTCGAAGGAATGGTCCATTAAATTGGAGGATGCACTCTGGGCTTTTAGAACAGCCTACAAAACTCCAATTGGAACCACACCTTTTAGACTTATTTATGGAAAAGCATGTCATCTTCCAGTAGAAATTGAACACAAAGCATTTTAGGCTTTGAAATCATGTAATCTTGATTTACATGAAGCTGGACGTCTACGGTTAAGTCAACTAAACGAATTAGAAGAATTAAGACATGAAGCATACGAAAATTCGTTAATCTATAAGGAAAGAACGAAGAAATGGCATGATAAAAGAATCAGAAGTTCAAAAGAATTTAAAGAAGGAGACAGAGTTCTTCTTTTCAATTCAAGATTCAAGCTATTTCCTGGAAAATTGAAATCAAGATGGTCTGGACCATTCATAATCAAAAGAGTTTTCCCATACGGAACGATAGAATTGATAAATTCAAATGGGATTGAATTTAAAGTTAATGGTCACAGAATTAAACATTACATACATGGTCCGATGGAAGTCGACAACGAAGTTAATCACAATTTCGACACCACAGCTAACTAAGTGTGGGGAGAATCAAGTCTTTAAAGGATAATATATATTTCTGTTAGAGTTAGATTGTCTGTTTTCGTGTAGTTCTCGAAAATGGAACCCGAATGGTCTTTCCCTAGCAGACCCTAAAGAACTAGTCTTCTCCCCCCATTCTGAATTTTTATTTTTTTTTAGGTTTTTACAAAATGAAGACTGCCTGTGAACTAAACCATGGTCTAATGCTACACGCTTTGATCACTAAAAGAAATAATGACATACTACCAAGTGAAATAGTATCAGTAATCAGAGAAAGAATGGACGGAGTTAGAAAAGAATCCAGATGCGAAGATAATAAGTTACAATTTGGTAAAGGAAAATCAAAATCCGCAGCGAAAAGAAGAGCACGACACCTAGAAAGATGTCACAAATGCGGAAAATGGTCACATGGAGGTAAATGTTCAAATAATCAAACCTATTCAAATACCGAATTTGTTACTTTATGTAGAGACGGACCGTTCATATGTTTAGAAGAAAAGACACTGAATGCTCGAGGTTACGCCTATGTAGCCATGGAAAACCAATTAAACCGACTATCTTATGAATGGGATAGATCATATAACTAAGAAATCTATTTCACAGGTATGTCTGTACAGTTTTTATTTTATTTTTATTTTTAACCTTTTGATAATAAACGCTAATTTGTTCGCTAAAAAGTATTAAATTGGTATTGAATAAAATTAGGTTTGGCGACCGAAATTATTGATATCATTCAAAAATTTATTACATCACTGCGAAATTTAACGTTTATTCTTAAGGTATAAATATCTTTAATCAATCAACCCAAAATATTTTAAAAATTCGTCATGAGTTAAATTAGGTCTTGGAACCGAAATTACTTTACCAAAAAGAGGGGCGCATATTTTTGATAATATTTGATTGAGTAAAGTGGGATAAAAAGTCAAAAAGATTTTTAATTTTATTTTTACCATGTTTTTAAAATTAATATTTAAATCTTAAATTAATATTGTAAACTTTGTAAAAACAATATATTTAAAATTGTAAATATTTGAAAAATTAATATAAGTTTGGTATGAATTTATAATATGAATTTTTAAATTAAGTTTGGTGTGAATTTTTAATTTTTAAAATATAAATTTTTAATTTTATGCATTTCAAATTTTAAGTTTGGTGTGAATTTTTAATATTAATTTTGAATTTTATATTTAAGTTGTGTGAATTTAAAAACAAAAATTTACTTTATCTCATTAAGTTAAAAATATGATTTTTAAAATTCGTCGTAAGTTGAAGACTAGGTCTTTGAACCGAAATTGCTTTACCCGAGGGAGGGACGAGAACTTTTATTATCATTATTTTTAATCTTATTGAATTAAAGTATGCCAAAAACATTGAAAAAACCCAAAAATCTTAGCTTTTAAAACAATCGCTACAAAAAGACAAATTTTAAAATTTTGTCGAAGGACGGACTAGGACATCGATCCGAAACGACCTCGTCCTAAATAACAAAGGAAACAAAATTTTAAAATTAAGTACTTAATTGTTTTATAAGTTATTGATTATAAAAAAAAAAAAAATAATATCAAACTCCGCGACTCGCGGAGTTTGAAGGGTTATTCACCGCGAGTCCCGGAGGGGTCGAAAAATCAGAAAAAAATATAAACACCCGAACTGATCAGTCCCAACACAGAAAAAAAAAAAGAAAACACTGCGAAAACCTGCGCGAAAAACCCGAAAAATACACCCCAAAATTACAATTTTTAACCGTTAATCACCAAATTTTTTACTAAAATCATGTTGAGAAGGATGCTATCTAGGAATTACTCAAGAAAAACGGTAAATTTCTACACCTAAACACCATTTAATCCGAAATTAGTGTTCTTGAGCCATTTTTTCCCCAATTTAATTTTGATGCTTTTTAGTGTAATTATGCTTAAATTGTTTATGTATTATGCTTGTATAACCTAGATTGATGCTGTTTAACATGATTAGAAGCCTTAAACTTCAAATTTTGAGTAATCTAGGGTTTGTGTTCTTGAGCAAATTTGGGGCTTTTTGATATAAACAGGTTATGGCCGATTTTTGTCATGAATTGTTGCTAAATTGAGTAGTGTAACATGTCTAGGTAGTTAAATGATCCAAACTTTGAGCCTAAACATGATTTTGAGAATTAAAGTGGACTTTTTCAAGTCTAAAAATTCATGAACTTGATTTTTGAAAGATAATGCCATTTGAGACTTGTTTAATTGCTAGTAATGATTATTTTGACATGTTATTTGAGTTGAATGATTATGAACTTGGCGAACATTTTCGTATATGCTTATTTGAAAAAGTGTAGATTTGATGAAAATATGAAAATAAGCTTATGTTTGATATAAATTGATAATGTCATTGTAATTATTTTGATTGATGATTTTGCTGACACTAATGCATATTTGGATGCACAAAATTTGTGTTTGATGTGTTTTGCAGACTGAAAGGGGTGAATCTTCATCCCAAGCCCGCAATGCTCCTGCTGAGAATGCGGAACAACAGGAGGTGGATAACTACTACAAGCAGGATATACCTCATCCAGTCATGACCTTTTCCGATATGCACTTGGAAGAGTTGCACCCGAACCTGAGATTTGACAGACTTTGGATAGATTATCCAAAATATCAAAGGGGTTTGCATACTCTTCATTCTAAGGTTGTTGAGGTACCGAGGGTCATAGAATGGGGACCCTTAGAAGCTGTAGAATTGGCCGAGCCAATTAGGGAATTACTTGTACAGAGGTATGGTAATTCTTCTTTTAATGACTGGGTACGTTTATTCACCATGCGTAGACCTGAATATAAAGTATGGTGTGAAGAATTGTTATGTAGTATAGAGTTGAATGATCAGGTAGCTAGTTTAACCGATCGTTCTTTTATAAGATTTTTGTTAGGCGGTTCGATGCGCCACATGTCTTTACTGGACATGGCTCAGGCTTTACGTATATATACGCCTGAGGAGTTAGCGTCTGCCGATTGTAGAGGATTGATACTAAACGGTAGAAAGATAGATGAAAATTTTGATACACACGGTGTGTGGAGTCAAATGACAAGCCATCACCGTTTCAAAGGGGGAAATTACTCTTATTTGGATATAGATAGAGCCGAATTAAGAGTGATACATAGGTTTTTAGCTAATTCGATTACACAAAGGGGTAAGAACAAGGAAAAGGTAAATGAACAAGATTTGTTTTACCATATGTGTATTCGAGACCCACAAAGCACTGTAAGTATACCATATTGTGTGGGTTATTATTTATCAGCTATGGTTCGGGGGATGAGACCGCATAGCATAATAGGAGGTGGTATTTTTATTACTTTGATTGGTGAATATCTCGGTGTGAATATAAGTCGGGGGGATTATTAGTAGAAGAACCAGAACCCCGCGATACTATAGGTTTAAATGTATACCATGGTGCAAAAGTTTTGAAGAGTCGAAATAACGCCGCAGTACAATACCATGGTAGACATCCACAGGTTGAGAAAAACCAACAGCAAGGTAATGTAGGAGGGGGGAATGAGATGCAAGAAATGCAAAGGTTTATAGCTTCTCAGGAATACGAAAATGCTAGACAGAGAGCATTTGAAGATTGGCAAGTTCATCAGAACCAAATCATAGCTCATTGCCAACATATAGGTAGAAACTATATTCCTACACCGAAACCCATCTTCCCTCCCTGGACTATAGAGATGCAACCACCGTATCCTACGTATAACCCTGCCGAAGCATTCTATAGCACCTATGGTTATGCCTGGAACCCCTATTGGTACCAGTATCATCCCTAGTATACTTAGTTTTTTTTTTTTGTAATTTGTAATTATTGATACGTTTAATACTTTTGTTAATATTGTAATCATTTTTATAATTATCTAACTTTTATTCTTAGATTTTAATAATTTTTGAATGTGGGGTAATATACCAAACTTCAAAAATATGTATATATGTTTGCAGTTTATCTTATGTACACAACAGGGTAAAACAACGCATTTTCAAAGACTGGCATTAAGTTCAGCAAAAGCAACTAATTTTGACGACAAGATGCAAAATATATGTGAAATAACAACAAGACGGAATGAACAAATGATGTGCACCATTTATCATTCAGCAAACAAACGCCAATATATTTGGAAAGTTTGGTAAAATTTAATCATTTTCACACAAATCACCCTCAATAATTTAAATTGTTACTGATTTCTTGCAAATGAGGGCATTGCAAGATCTTAAGTGTGGGAAGGGGTTAAATTCTTTCGGATTTTAAAAATTTTTACTTTATACACTTGGTTACCATTAAAAATACTAGTAAAGCAGTAGTTGTATTAGAATCTAGTGCTCTCTGATAATAAAGAACAGCCCTAGTCTTATATACTGACTACCCAATTCTAGTAAAAATTTTCAAAATTTTTAATTAAATGAACTCAAAATCATGTTTATACATATTTATGAACGATAAAACTAGGTTTTAACACCGAAATTATTGTTACCTAGGAAAGGACATAAATTGAGAAACAAACCAAAATGTTAAAATTCATTTAAAATGGAATAGAGGACGATAAAAAGGAAAATAAAAGCCAAGTGTGGGAAAATTTACCAAGTTATCTTAAACATATGTCACATATATCTGTAACAAATAACTGAAAATACTTTTGCTTTGGACTAAACTAAACTGTTTTACCCGATGAAAGAAAAGAAGAGATGGATCTACACGATGAATCAATTCCATCATTAAAAGGAAGTAAAGTCTTCCGAAAAAGACACGCGCTTCTTGATTTAGGTCATGAAGTTGTCGTCCAAACCAGCTGTAGGTTGACGAAAAATCTAGAAAAGTCATCACTAAAATCAGCAGGAAATCCACGGACCTCAGCATTAAATAGGGTCGCCAATTGGTCAGATTTATCCTAACCATGAGAAGGATTTATCTTGTACAATGGGGGGGCACCATGCAAATTAGCTGGATAAGACTAATGAATCAGATCCCCAGAAAGGATAATCTCCTTAAAGATTAAAAATCAGCTTTTAAGACTGATATTACTCAATCCTAGAGATTGACCTTAAAGATTGAGAATTCAAACTCATGGAATTCAATGATATCTAAACTCGAGCTTGAACGAGAAAATATTTTGATCAAAATTACAAACCGATTTTTTTCTGAAAACCCTATTTTTAATGCGTTCATTACCATTGAACGTAAAATCCTAGGAATTCACCTGGAATTCATTAGGTCACCTGAACTAAATCGGGTGTCAACCGTAAGAACGGTGGTTGCATAGTGGTCAAAGACAGGACCTTGTGCCATACCGAAAAATTATAAGGGTGAGCTTTACTATTGCTCCTACCAAGGATAGTAATTGCGTCCGACACGTTATAGACCATAATTAAAAGCATGTCAGGGGACATTGCCTTAACAGTTGCTTGTTCAACGCTTTCCTTTATAACCGGACGGTAGTTTACCGAAAGGTAATATACGGGACAAGTAAACTGGACGTGTTGCTTTCCAAATACAAGGTTAGCAAGTGGGTGACACAAAACCACAAGTTTTGAGCTAAAATTTTCAAATCTGAAACCCACCAAACCCACAAAAATATTTTGCAAACACCGGTAAAGGGTTATTCCGGAAAACTTATCTAGGGTAAAAACTAGATTTAATTTTCAAAAGATCAAATGTTTTCATAAAGATCCAATTTCCTTAATGGATCTAAATTTTTATAGTCATGTGGGACTGTAAACCATATCGTTACTACCATTGTTTATACCGCCGTATAGAAATCACTGATGTACAAAGTGTGAAGAATAAAGAAGTGATTCTAGTATTTCAAGACGATATTGCTTGAGGACAAGCAACGCTCAAGTGTGGGAATATTTGATAATGCTAAAAACGAACATATATTTCATAGCATTATTCCTCAAGAAAGACAAGCTTTTAGTTACAATTGTTCTATTTACAAGTGATATTCGTTTAAATAATAAAAGGTGAAGACAAAAGACAGATTCGACGAATTGAAGATGCAAACGACCAAAAAGCTCAAAAGTACAAAAGACAATCAAAGAGGTTCCAATTATTGATAAGAAACGTCTCGAAATTACAAGAGTACAAGATTCAAAACGCAAAGTACAAGATATTAAATTGTACGCAAGGACGTTCGAAAATCCGGAACCGGGACCAGAGTCAACTCTCAACGCTCGACGCAACGGACTAAAAATTACAAGTCAACTATGCACATAAATATAATATAATATTTAAATAATTCTTATAATTATTTATATATTATAATAAATAATAAAAACCGTCGGCAAGAAAGACTCCAAAGGGACTGAGCTGTAATTTCATTCTCCGCGGCTCGCGGAGTTTGAAGGCAAAAATGCCGCGAGTCGCGGAGCCCCAAAAGTCAACTTTTCCTATAAAAGCAACCGAATTCTGATCGCAAATCATCATCTTTTTTCTCCTCATTCATACGATATATTTATATTTATAATTTATATTTTAATTTTAATTTTAATTATAATTCTAATAATAAGGGTATGTTAGCAAATGTTGTAAGGGTGTAAGTCGAAATTCTGTCCGTGTAACGCTACGCTATTTTTAATCATTGTAAGTTATGTTCAACCTTTTTACATTAATGTCTCGTAGCTAAGTTATTATTATGCTTATTTAAAACGAAGTAATCATGATGTTGGGCTAATTACTAAAATTGGGTAATTGGGCTTTGTACCATAATTGGGGTTTGGACAAAAGAACGACACTTGTGGAAATTAGACTATGGGCTATTAATGGGCTTTATATTTGTTTAACTAAATGATAGTTTGTTAATGTTAATATAAAGATTTACAATTGGACGTCCCTATAAATTACCATATACACTCAATCGGACACGATGGGCGGGGTATTTATATGTACGAATAATCGTTCATTTAACCGGACACGGGAATGGATTAATAGCCACTACAATAATTAAAACAGGGGTGAAATTATGTACAAGGACACTTGGTATAATTGATAACAAAATATTAAAACCTTGGGTTACACTCAGTCGACATCCTGGTGTAATTATTAAACAAAGTATTAAAATCTTGTTACAGTTTAAGTCCCCAATTAGTTGGAATATTTAACTTCAGGTATAAGGATAATTTGACGAGGACACTCGCATTTTATATTTATGACTGATGGACTGTTATGGACAAAAACCAGACGGACATATTAAATAATCCAGGACAAAGGACAATTAACCCATGGGCATAAAACAAAAATCAACACGTCAAACATCATGATTACGGAAGTTTAAATAAGCATAATTCTTTTATTTCATATTTAATTTCCTTTATTTTATATTTAATTGCACTTCTAATTATCGCATTTTTATTTTATCGCACTTTTATTATTCGCAATTTCATTATCGTTATTTACTTTACGCTTAAAATTAAGTCTTGTATTTATTTATTATTTTACATTTGGTTTTAACTGCGACTAAAGTTTTAAAATCGACAAACCGGTCATTAAACGGTAAAAACCCCCCTTTATAATAATAATATTACTTATATATATGTATTTGTATTTTTATAAAAGTAAACTAATATAGCGTTAAGCTTTGTTTAAAGATTTCCCTGTGGAACGAACCGGACTTACTAAAAACTACACTACTGTACGATTAGGTACACTGCCTATAAGTGTTGTAGCAAGGTTTAAGTATATCCATTCTCTAAATAAATAAATATCTTGTGTAAAATTGTATCGTATTTAATAGTATTTTCTGCTAAAATTAATAACTATTTTATATACACCCGGCTGCACATCAGTCCAATTGTAAATCTTTATATTAAAATTAACAAACTATCATTTAGTTAAACAAATATAAAGCCCATTAATAGCACATAGTTTAATTTCCACAAGTGTCGTTCTTTTGTCCAAACCCCAATTATGGTACAAAGCCCAATTACCCAATTTTAGTAATTAGCCCAACATCATGATTACTTCGTTTTAAATAAGCATAATAATAACTTAGCTACGAGACATTAAATTAAAAAGGTTGAACATAACTTACAATGATTAAAAATAGCGTAGCGTTACACGGACAGAATTTCGACTTACACCCTTACAACATTCGCTAACATACCCTTATTATTAGGATTAAATTTAAAATTAAAATTAAAATATAAATTATAAATATAAATATTACGTATATAGATATAGAGAGATTGATATATTGGATGATAAAAATGATCAGAATTCGTTGGGTTTTATAGGGATTTTCGTATTTGGCTGCTCCGCGAGTCGCGGCATTTTTAGCCTCCATACTCCGCAACTCGCGGAGTTCGTAATCCCAGCTCACAAAGGTTTGTCTTTTAATTTGCCGACGTTTTATAAATATATTATAATATATATATTAATTTTAAGAATTAATTATATATTATATTATATTTATATACATAGTTAACTTGTAATTTTTAGTCCGTTGCGTCGAGCGTTGAGAGTTGACTCTGGTCCTGGTTCCGGATTTTTGAACGTCCTTGCGTGCAATTTAATATCTTGTACTTTGCATTTTGAATCTTGTACTCTTGTAATTTTGAGACGTTTCTTATCAATAATTGGAACCTCATTGATTGTATTTTGTACTTTTGAGCTTTTTGGTCGTTTGCGTCTTCAATTCGTCGAATCTGTCTTTTGTCTTCACCTTTTATTATTTAAATGAATATCACTTGTAAATAGAACAGTTGCAACTAAAAGCTTGTCTTTCTTGAGGAATAATGCTATGAAATATATGTTCGTTTTTAGCATTATCAGGCCTCAACTAACAGCAAGAAAAGTTTACGATACTGGATTCTATTGGCCTACAATTTTCAAAGACGCACACCTTCTTTGCAAATCTTGTGATGCTTGTCAAAGGGCCGAAAAAATAAGTCAACGTGATGAAATGCCACAAAATGTCATTCAAGTATGTGAAGTATTTGACATTTGGGGTATTGACTTTATGGGTCCATTTCTAAAATCTCATAATAATCTCTACATTCTCGTTGCCATTGTTTATGTATCTAAATGGGCGGATGCACAAGCCCTCCCAACTAACGATGCACGAGTTGTAGTCAACTTTTTAAAACATCTTTTTGCAAGGTTCGGAACACCGAAAGCTTTAATAAGTGATCGGGGTACTCATTTTTGTAATAATCAACTTGAGAAAGTTCTTAAAAGATATGGAGTAACTCATAAAATCTCTACTGCTTATCATCCACAAAAAAGTGGACAAGTTGAAAATACCAACCGAGCTTTGAAACGTATTTTAGAGAAAACCGTAGGATCAAATCCGAAGGAATGGTCCATGAAATTGGAGGATGCACTCTGGGTTTTTAGAACAGCCTAAAAAACTCCAATTGGAACCACACCTTTTAAACTCGTTTACGGAAAAGCATGTCATCTTCCAGTAGAAATTGAACACAAAGCATTTTGGGCTTTAAAGACATGTAATCTTGATTTACATGAAGCCGGACGTCTACGATTAAGTCAACTAAACGAATTAGAAGAATTAAGACATGAAGCATACGAAAATTCGTTAATCTATAAAGAAAGAACGAAGAAATGGCATGATAAAAGAATCATAAGTTCAAAAGAATTTAAAGAAGGAGACAGAGTTCTTCTTTTCAATTCACGATTCAAGCTATTTCCTGGAAAATTGAAATCAAGATGGTCTGGACCATTTATAGTCAAAAGAGTTTTCCCATACGGAACGATAGAGTTAATAAATTCAAATGGGATTGAATTTAAGGTTAATGGTCACAGAATTAAACATTACATACATGGTCCGATGGAAGTTGACAACGAAGTTAATCACAATTTCAACTAAGTGTGGGGAGAATCGAATCTTTTTAGGGTAATATGTATTTCTGTTAGAGTTAGATATTCTGTTTTCGTGTAGTTCTCGAGAATGGAATCTGAATGGTCTTTCCCTAGCAGACCCTAAAGAACTAGTCTTCTCCCCCCATTCTGAATTTTTATTTTTTTTAGGTTTTACGAGATGATGACTTCCTGTGAACTAAACCATGGTCTAATGCTACACGCTTTGATCACTAAACGTAATAATGACACCCTTCCAAGTGAATTGGTATCATTAATCAGATGTAAATTGGACGGAGTAAGAAAAGAATTCAGGAACAGAAATAATAAGTTACAGTTTGGTAAAGGAAAATCGAAATTCGCAGCGAAAAGAAGAGCACGACACTTTGAAAGATGTCACAAATGCGGAAAATGGTTGCACGAAGGAAAATGTTCGACGAATCAGACATATTCCAATACCGAATTTGTTACTTTATGCAGAGATGGACCGTTCATAAGTTTAGAAGAAAAAACGTTAAATGCTCGAGGTTACGCCTATGTAGCTATGGAAAATCAATTAGTCCGACTATCTTATGAGTGGGCTAAAGCATATCACTAAGAATACTATCTCACAGGTAAGTATGTACAGTTTTTATTTTTATTTTTAACCTTTTGATAATAAACACTAATTTGTTCGCTATAAAGTATTAAATTGGTATTCGATAAAATTAGGTATGCGTGACCGAAATTATTGATATCGTATAAAAATTTATTACATCACTGCGAAATTTACCGTTTATTCTTAAGGTATAAATATCTTTAATCAATCAACCCAAAATATTTCAGAAATTCGTCAGGAGTAAAACTAGGTAAAATAGCCGAAATTACTTTACCGAAAAGAGGGGCGTGTATTTTTGATAATATTTGATTGATTAAAGTGGGATAAAAGACCAAAAAGATTTTTAATTTTATTTTTACTTTGTTTTAAAATTAATATTAAAATAATATTGTAAACTTTTTAAATTAATATATTTAAAATTGTAAATATTTGAAAAATTAATATTTTTAATATAAGTTTGATGTATAAAATATATATATATATATATATATATATATATATATATATATATATATATATATATATATATATATATATATATATATATATAATTTAAGTTTGGCGTGAATTTTTAATATGAATTTTTAATTTTATGCATTTTATATTTAAGTTTGGTGTGAATTTAAAAACAAAAATTTACTTTATTTCGTTAAGTTAAAAATTTGATTTTTAAAATTCATCGTGAGTTGAAGACTAGGTCGTTGAACCGAAATTGCTCTACCCAAGGGAGGGACGAGAACTTTTATTATCATTATTTTTAATCTTATTGAACTAAAGTTTGCCAAAAACATTTAAAAACCCCAAAAATCTTTATTTTAAAACCACGATTTAAATTGACAAATTTTTAAAAAAATTTCGAGGGACGGACTAGGACAATGATCTGAAACGCCCTCATCCTAAAAAGAAACAAATTTTTAAAATTTTATTAAGTTTTTGTTTTATTAAGTATAAGATTTTTATAAAAAAAAAAAAGAAGCTAAAGTCACTGTACCCGGACTCCATGCGATCGCATGGAGTTTGGCCTTTGCAGCCATGCGATCGCATGGCCCTGGATTTTTGGCCAGAAACAAATAGACCAGCGAGTCTATTCTTCACACAAAACACACACATATACACGAACAAACACCCCAAAACCTCTCAATTTTCATCAAATTTTCACCAAATTCAACCAAATTTCTCGCTACAATCCGCTCTAAACATGAATTTGATAAGGAGTTTATCAAAAAGGGTAACAATTTCACCCCTAAATATCTTTAAATTTAATTTTTAGTGTTCTTGAGCTATATTTTTTCTAATTTGATTTTGTTAATTTCTAGTGTGATTAGAGTTAAATTGTTAGTATTTTATGCATGTATAACCTAGATTGATGCTATTTAACATGATTTGAAGCCAAAAACTTAAAATTTTTTAGAAATCTAGGGTTTGTGTTTTTGAGCAATTTGGGGCTTTTTGATATAAACAGGTTATGGCCGATTTTTGTCATGAATTATTGCCAAATTGAGTAGTGTAACATGTTTAGGTAGCTAAATGATCCAAACTTTAATCCTAAACATGATTTTTGAAGAGTAAAGTGGACTTTTTTGGTGCAAAATTCATGAACTTGATTAATTTGATATAATTGCCATTTGAGACTTGTTTAATTGTTAGTAAAGGTTGTTTTAACATGTTATTTGAGTTAAATGCTTATGAACTTTGTATACATTTTCATATGTGCTTATTTGAAAAAGTGTAAAATTGTAAAAAAAAATTGTGAAAATGTGTATAAGTTTAATTTTGATTGAACATGTTATTGTGATCGTTTTAAGTTGTTACTTTGCTAACACTAATGCATATTTGGATGCACAAATTTTGTGTTTAATGTGTTTTGCAGAGAGCCGATACTGGAGGTTCATCATCGTCATCATCTAGACGACCAGCTCCAGAACCTGAACTAGAGATGCAATATGAACCCGAACAAGAACCACAACAGGAACCACAACAACAGCCTGATCAACATATACCTTATTATGATCCGCTACAGTTTCTTACTGAATTCATAGTATTTCTGATGCATCCGCCTGTAGAATACCCAACTATTCCTGAACACACATTGCATCCTAATCTGAGATTCGATAGACGGTGGAGAGATTATCCGGCATATCAAAGTAATAAATTCAAATTAATAACGAAAGATGTGGAGGTGCCTAGGGTAATTAATTGGGATCCTTTGGAAAGGGTCCAACTTGCTGACCGTGTTAGGGAGCATTTGATACAAAGGTATGGTAGTTCTTCTTTTACAGATTGGGAACGATTATTCACCATTCGTAGACCTGTATATAAGGAATGGTGTGTAAAACTTATGAGTACTATAGCGTTAAATGTAGACGTAGATAGATTAGATGATAGAAGTTTTCTTAGGTTTATACTTGGCGGTAGGATGTACAGGATGTCCATGCTGGACATGGCTAGGGCATTACAGATATATACGCCCGCTGAATTGCTACTACCCGATTGTATGAATTTGATTTATCGTGGTGAAAGAGTAGATAGGAATTTTGACGCGAACGCCGTCTGGAGGCGTATGTCAGATTATAATGTTTTTGAGCGGGGAGGAACACATACCTACTTACATATTAAGAAAGCCGAGCTTCGTATAATTCATAGATTTTTGGCTAACTCGATTACACAGAGAGGTCACAACAAGGAAAAATTGACCTTACATGATTTATTTTACCTAAAGTGTATTCGAGATCCAAGAGGTTTTGTTAATATCCCCTACTGTGTTGGTTTTTATTTATCTAAGATGGTTGAAGGAATACAGGAAGGGGGGATAATTGGAGGAGGTATTTATGTTACTCTCATTGGAGAGTATTTGGGTGTAGATAAGGACCAAGGGGGTCCACTTATGGAATGTAGGGAACAGGTAGAGCTTTTAGGATTGAAAGTTTATGCAGGTGCTAAGGTATTGAAGAGTAGACGCAACCAGGCAATACCCTATGTAGGTAGTCAACCTCAGGTAGAGAGAGGCTCAGATGAGGAGATGGAGGAAGCGGATGACATTAGGGATGTCATTCGGGAGGCTATGACTGATGTCTACCAGTGTGTAGATGAGGTAGACATGACAAACGCGGAGAGATTTCATCAGATGGAGCAGTGGCAAGCCCGGAATGATTACGAGCATTCCAGGCAACGACAGCATGATAGATAGGACTATCATCAGCGTCAGATTATGAGCCGGCTGTCACCTCAGGATCACTACGTCCCGACCCGACCCGCTTACTATCCTCAACACCAGCCCGAGATGAGACCACCTTATACACTCTACGACCCTAACCAGGCATACCAGTACACCTATCACCAACCATGGAACCCGGACGATGACATGAACTGGAACCCCTATCCAGATTGATTTAGTTCCGGTTGGTAATTTATATGTTTTTTAATTTTTATTATTATTTCGGTTTATTTATGTTTAAACACATTATATTTTGATACATTAATGTATTGTTTAATATTTTTATTATTTGGTACTAGTATTTCATATTTGATTTGAAAGTGAGATTTTAAGTCACATTTCAAATTACAATGCTTGTTTATATTTGTATGTATGTATATTGTCAATTGTACACAACAGGGTAAAACAGCGCATTTTCAAAGACTGGCATTAAGTTCAGCAAAAGCTACTAATTTTGACGACAAAACGAAAAACAAATATGATGTAACAACAAGACGAAATGAACAAATGATGTGCACCATTTATCATTCAGCAAACAAACGCCAATATGTTTGGAAACATTGGTAAAATTTAATCATTTTTCTACGCTAATCACCCTCAATAATTTAAATTGTTACTGATTTCTTGCAAATGAGGGCATTGCAAGATCTTAAGTATGGGAAGGGGTTAAATTCTTTCGGAATTTTAAAAATTTTTGATTTAAACACTTGGTTACCATTAAAAATACTAGTAACGCAGTAGTTGTATTAGAATCTAGTGCTCTCTGATAATAAAGAACAACCCTAGTCTTATATAATGACTACCCGATTCTAGTAAAATTTTCAAAATTTTCAATTAAATGAATTCAAAATCATGTTTATACATATTTATGAACGATAAAACTAGGTGTTAAACACCGAAATTATTGTTACCTCGGAAAAGACATAAATTGAGAAACAACCCAAAATGTTAGAATTCATTTAAAATGGAATAGAGGACAATAAAAAGGAAAATAAAAGCCAAGTGTGGAAAAATTTACCAAGATATTTTAAACATATATCACATATTTCTGTAACAAATAATTGAAGATACTTTTGTTTTAGACAAAATTAAATGTTTTACCCTGTAAATTGTAAGATATTTGAAAGAAAGATGGATCTACACGATGAATCAATTCCATCATTAAAAGGAAGTAAAGTCTTCCGAAAAAGACACGCGCTTCTTGATTCAGGTCAAGAAGTTGTCATCCAGACCAGCTGTAGGTTGACGAAAAATCTAGAAAAGTCATCTCTAAAATCAGCAGGAAATCCACGGACCTCAGGATCAAACAAGGTCGCCAAGTGGTCAGACTTATCCTAACCATGAGAGGATCTGTCTCGTACAATGGGGAGGACGCCGTGCAAATTAGCTTGATAAGACTAATGAATCAGATCCCCAGAAAAGGATAATCTCCTTAAAGATCAAAAATCAGCTTTTAAGCCTGATATTACTCAGTCCTAGAGATTGATCTTAAAGATTGAGAATTACAAACTCATGGAATTCGATGATATCTAAACTCGAGCTTGAACGAGAAAATATTTTGATCAAAATTACAAACCGATTTGTTTTCTAAAAACCCATTTTTAATGCATTCATTACCATTGAATGTAAAATCCTAGGGATTCACCTAGAATTCATTAGGTCACCTGAATCAAATCGGGTGTCAACCGTAAGAACGGTGGTTGCATAGCATGGTCAAAGACAGGACCTTGTGCCAGACCGGAAAATTATAAGGGTGAGCTTTACTATTGCTCCTACCAAGGATAATAATTGCATCTGACACGTTATAGACCATAATTAAAAGCATGTCAGGGGACATTGCCTTAACAGTTGCTTGTTCAATGCTTTCCTTTACAACCGGACGGTAGTTTACCGAAAGGTAGTATACGGAGCAAGTATACTGGACGTGTTGCTTTCCCAATACAAGGTTAGTAAGTGGGTGACACAAAACCACAAGTTTTGAGCTAAAATTTTCAAATCTGAAACCCACCAAACCCACAAAAATAATTTGCAAACACCGGTGAAGGGTTATTCCGGAAAACTTATCTAGGGTAAAAGCTAGATTGTATTTTAAAAAGATCAAATGTTTTCATAAAGATCCAATTTCCTTAATGGATCTAAATTTTCATAGTCATGTGAGACTGTAAACCACAACATTACTACCATTGTTTATACCGCCGTATAGATATCACTGATATACAAAGTGTGAAGAATAAAGAAGTGATTCTAGTATTTTTATTTCAAGACTATATTGCTTGAGGACAAGCAACGCTCAAGTGTGGGAATATTTGATAATGCTGAAAACGAACATATATTTCATAGCATTATCCCTCAAGAAAGACAAGCTTTTAGTTGCAATTGTTCTATTTACAAGTGATATTCGTTTAAATAATAAAAGGTGAAGACAAAAGACAGATTCGACAAATTGAAGACGCAAACGACCAAAAAGCTCAAAAGTACAAAATATAATCAAAGTGGTTCCAATTATTGATAAGAAACGTCTCAAAATTACAAGAATACAAGGTGCAAAACGGAAAATACAAGATATTAAATTCTACGCAAGGACATTCGAAAATCCGGAACCGGGACCAAAGTCAACTCTCAACGCTCGACGCAACGGACTAAAAATTATAAGTCAACTATGCACATAAATATAATATAATATTTAAATAATTCTTATAATTATTTATATATTATATTTATATATTAAACCGTCGGCATACAAAGAAACAAAATCATGTGAGCTGGAAAAAGGGGCCATGCGATCGCATGGCCTGGAAGCTTTAGTTCTTAGCATGGTGGTAGGTGACAGGCCACATTGCTATAAATTCGCGTGTTTTGGTTCAATATATATCATATATCCATCTCTCTATCTATACGTAAATATATTTATATTTATATTATAATTTTAATTTTAATTTTAAATTCTAATAACAAGGGTATGTTAGCGAATGTTGTAAGGGTGTAAGTTGAAATTTTGTCCGTGTAACGCTACGCTATTTTTAATCACTGTAAGTTATGGTTAATGTTATTTTTAAATTAATGTCTCGTAATGTCTCGTTGCTAAGTTATTATTATGCTTATTTAAGACGAAGTAATCATGATATTAGGCTAAAAATATTAAGATTGGGTAATTGGGCTTTGTACCATAATTGGGGTTTGGACAAAAGAACGACACTTGTGGAAATTAGACTATGGGCTATTAATGGGCTTTATATTAACTAAATGATACCTCGTTAATTTAATATATAGACTTATAATTTGACGTATTTATATATAACCACATACGCTTGACTGGGCACGGTGGGCGGGATATCTATAAATACCAATAATTGTTCATTTTACCGGACACGGAACTGGATTAATAGTTAATAGACTTGTTGAAACAAGGGTGGATTACATTCAAGGGTAATTGGTGTAATTGTTAACAAAGTAGTAAAACCTTGGTTTACACGCAGTCGATAACCTGGTGTATTCATTAAACAAAGTATTAAAACCTTGTTACAATTCGAATCCCCAATTAGTTGGAATATTTGACTTCGGGAATAAGAATAATTTGACGAAGACTTTCGCACTTTATATTTATGACTGATGGACTATTATGGACAAATCCGTATGGACATATCGAATAATCCAGGACAAAGAACAATTAACCCATGGGAATAAACTAAAAAATCAACACGTCAAACATCATGATTATGGAAGTTTAAATAAGCATAATTCTTTTATTTTCATATTTAGTTGCACTTTTAATTATCGCACTTTTATTTATTGTCATTGTATTTAATTGCACTTTTAATTATCGTACTCTTTAATTGTCGTACTTTTTATTTATCGTATTTTTATTTATCGCAATTTCATTATAGTTATTTACTTTACGCTTTAAATTAAGTTATATTTATTTTTAATATTTTACATTAGGTTTTAACTGCGACTAAAGTTTTAAAAATCAACAAACCGGTCATTAAACGGTAAAAACCCCCTTTTTATAATAATAATATTACTTATATATATATTTGTATTTTTATAAGTTAAACTAATATAGCGTTAAGCTTTGTTTAAGTGTATCCCTGTGGAATGAACCGGACTTACTAAAAACTACACTACTGTACGATTAGGTACACTGCCTATAAGTGTTGTAGCAAGGTTTAGGTATATCCATTCTATAAATAAATAAATATCTTGTGTAAAATTGTATCGTATTTAATTATATTTCGTTGTAAAAATAATACTATTTCCTAGTACACCTCGCACACATCAGCACCATATTTTCTAAATTGATTACTCGAGTGCGAAGTTCGTTGACTTTTTCTATTATTCCGGGATGATTGTCGGTCGGAACGAGCGGATGAATAAGGTTTAGAATTTGAGATAATATATAATCGTAACGAGACACTCTGGAAATGAGAGAGAAAATGGTGTCTCGGACAGGTTCGCCGGTAAGTGCTTCAGGTTCTTTGTCAAGAGGGCAATGTGGTGGATGGAAGGGATCACCTTCTTCTTGTCTCCAATGATTAAGTAGGCTACGAACCCATCAGATGAATTGGGGATGGCTGATTGGTTGATTCATTCTGGTGACGCTGCTTCCGGAGCTTAGGTGAACATCCATATCAGAATAGCGATCGGAACGACTATCGGAATAGCTTATCGGAATTCGAAGGACTCGAACTGGTTGAGGGATTCATCTCATACGATCAAATGAAGGATTTTCGTTAGGAAATAGATTATAGGATGTAGATTAGTACCCTGCAATACATAATTTACATATGCATATATAATACTAAAATCCCATATGTTACGGAGGAATCTACGGAAGCTGTCAGGCAAAGTTTACAGTAACAGATACGCTAAGATATGAATTTATCTATACACTATATATGCAATAGAGGCAGTAAGACGTGTCTAGACTAGGAATGATAAGCAAGTGATTCCCTAAGAATGATAAGCAGGTAATTTTTGACACGAAATAATAAGCAAAACTTTTGACATGCAGACACGGTCGAAGTCCAGACTACTAATGCATCTAAACAACTATCAGTTAGACACAATAATGTAAGACCTGGTTCGCTAAGACCATCACTCTGATACCACCTGAAAAGACCCGTTCATATACATTATAAACGATTCACAATAGTTGATTACATCGCGAGGTACTTGACCTCTATATGATACATTTTACAAACATTGCATTCGTTTTTAAAAGACAAACTTTCTTCACATCGAAAGTTGATAGGCATGCATACCATTTCATAATATCTAACCTATAAATGATCTAATCCGTCATTTAATTAATAATAATCTCTATTGAACTCAACGACTTGAATGCAACGTCTTTTGAAATATGTCATGAATGACTCCAAGTAATATCTTTAAAATGAGCAAATGCACAATAGAAGATTTCTTTAATACCTGAGAATAAACATGCTTTAAAGTGTCAACCAAAAGGTTGGTGAGTTCATTAGTTTATCATAATCGATCATTTTCATCATTTTAATAGACCACGAGATTTTCATTTCCATTACTCATAAATATACGTCCCATGCATAAAGACAAAAATATCATTCATATGGATTGAACACCTGGTAACCGACATTAACAAGATGCATATAAGAATATCCCCTATCATTCCGGGACATCCATTGGACATGATAAAACAACATCGAAGTACTAAAGCATCCGCAACCATGGATGAGGTTTGTTAGGCCCAATAGATCTATCTTTAGGATTCGCGTCAATTAGTAGACCGGTTTACTAATTCTTAGGCTACCAAGCAAAAGGGGCATATTCGGCTTCGATCATTCAACCATATAATGTAGTTTCGATTACTTGTGTCCATTTCGTAAAACATTTATAAAAATTGCGCATGTATTCTCAGCCCAAAAATATAAAGGGTAAAAAGACAAATGAAACTCACCATACTGTATTTTGTAGTAAAAATACATATGACATCATTGAACAAGTGTAGGGTTGGTCTTGGATTCACGAACCTATACCAGTTATATATATTAAAACACATAACAACAATTAACAAGTTTATATTAATATTAATAATATATTTCTTATATTCATAATTTATATGTTATTTTCTTAAATAAATTAATATTTAATATTTTTATATAACAGATTTCTATTAAAGTATTTTAATTAGGATATAATATATGTTATTATATATAAATGCTTAAAATGTATTAGAATTAATATTTATATATATGATTTAACTTAAAAATATATTTATATATTATTTGTAACATAATTATAATAACATTTTATTATAACAAAATAGTACTTAATATTAGTATAGATGTAAAAATATATTTTTATATAAATGTCTTTTAGTTTGTAAAGATTATAATAATTATGATAATAATGTTAATAATAATACCAATACTTATTTTAATGACAATAATAATAATAATAATAATAATAATAATAATAATAATAATAATAATAATAATAATAATAATAATAATAATAATAATAATAATAACAACTAATAATAATAATGATAGAAATATAAAAGTGTATACCCTCTCTAAGCTTTTTCTAAAAAGAATTGCCCCAGACGAGGCTCGAACCCGCGACCTTACATTAATTTGAAAACACCCCACACCACTCCTCTACCCCAGCTTTTCTGATTATAATCCCAGCCTAATACTATTTAACCCATCTCTCGGCCCAAGTAGCAATTGATTTAATCACTCGGCCCAACAGATTTAATACATGGCCCAACTCCTCGTTTCTGGCCCAACCACGAAAAGGATCGGCCCAATAACAGTCCACAAGCTGTAAAATGGATAGATTCATAACCGTAGTGGGGGAATAAGTAGGGTTTCGATGTTGTGCTGTTTCCTTTCTTCTTCATAACCATCATCATCCTTATTTATCTAACATGATCATCATCATAAAATCTTAATATCACCATCTTTATACTATCATCTTCATCATATAATTTACATCACACTAGTCATCATCACTCGAATCTAAATCGTCACCTTTAACTAATCATCATCATCCTAATCGTAAATCCTAAGATTATCATCTAATATTATCTTAATACTAACTCCATCATCGTAATCATCAGCAACATACACCCTCATATATCACCATAATATCATCTTTTTCATGTTCCGTTGTCATAATCATCATAATCCTAACAACATCATCTTAATCATTAACATCACAGCTTACCATCATCTTCATCGTCGACCCTTATCATCATTATCCATGACTCGTTATCATCCTCATCATTATCATCATGTTGGTTTCGTTTGCTGCAGGTTTCGTACAGCAACCATGAAGGCAGTCTATTTAAGTTTAAAGGAGCCCAAGATACAAAAATCCAATTTACGGTCCAACAGCATGTTTTTGTTGGGTTCAAGGGTTACGGCCCATCAAGGAAATAGAATTTGAAACACTGTCCATTAACAGGAACCATAACACAACCTAGTAATGATGACAAGTCTTTTACGGTCCTACTTAAATAGTTAAGTCCTCCAGCTAAAAGTAATTCAAAGAATTTCGGTCCCTTTAATAATTTAATAGTCATCTAGTGGGATGGAGGTGGGTCTTCTACGTGTGAAGGCTATCAGCCACCTATAGCAAATCAAGAGGAAAATATCACGCATAAAGATCTTCTTCATTAACTTTAATATCTAACCCCTTATTAAAATAATTAACATATGTTGTAGACTTTGTAATTGAGTTTATTGTCATGGTAATTGAGTTTATTGTCATGGTGGTTTTTCAACGAAAAGAACCAGGAGAAACAAAAGGTCTTTATGGTAGTCTGTAAATAAAATATATGGAAGTGAGAGAGGAAAGAGAGAGATGGAGATGAAGAGGGAAATTGATGATTCTTAATGAAGGCGATTTTCAAAGTGTGATGGTTATAGGTTCTTTGCTTCTGAGTTTGGTAACGATGAGAAGTATCAATTCGTCAAGTATTGGGATGGGTTTCGATTTGTAGATGGTAGTTAGAAGGTGAGGATGGATCTTGGTGTGGGTAACGATGGGTCATGGTTGGTTGATGGTTACGTTGCGCATAATATAATAACAGGAAAGTG
The DNA here is from genome assembly GCF_046630445.1 of Rutidosis leptorrhynchoides. Taxonomy (NCBI): domain Eukaryota; kingdom Viridiplantae; phylum Streptophyta; class Magnoliopsida; order Asterales; family Asteraceae; genus Rutidosis; species Rutidosis leptorrhynchoides. The sequence continues at coordinate 627,254,478 of NC_092334.1, forward strand.
GTGGTGATATGTTGTTGATGGAGGACGGCTTAGATGCAGGTAGTGGTGCAAGTTTGGGTTGAAGTGAGTGATCGTACTCGGTGGTGGTTTATCTAAGGTGGTTTTGGTGTTCGAATGATTAAGAAAACATAAAAACAAGGCAAGCGAGTGAGTGAGGGTTTGATGGTATCATGGAGGTTATGAACCGAAAGTGATGGTGGCGGTCTTAATGACATGGTGGTGGTAAGGTGGTTAGTTGATGCTTGGTAAACAAGAAAGAAGAAAGAAAAATGCAAGAGGATGGTGAAGTGAAAGAGAAGAGATGGTTTAAGGTGATGTTACTTGGAAGGTTTTAATGTAATTTTTCTGTTTTTCTTTCCATTGATTTGTATTAGTAGATCTTTATATGGATACTAAGATATAATTACAGCTAATGTAGTTAAATTAACGTCTGTTTGATAGCTTGATTTACTCGACACTTTCTGTATCCTGTCAGAAGAAAATTCATATAATTACAATCGATTGAAACTGAATTTGTTTGATATCATGACTAATTGATAAAGATTCGTACAATATGATGTAAAGTGTAACAAACTTGAGACATGATTCAATCAGTAGCAGGGAATGAAGGAAAAAAACTAAAACAGACAAGGACACAAACAGATTGTACGAATTTATTAATTTTAATTATCTTTAATTAATTTTAATAATTAATTTATAATAATAATATTATAACAATTTAAATGTATAAACTTTCATATTTATATATTATATGTAGTAATACTAATAATACTGATATTAATATTACTATTAATAATCATGAAGTAATAGTAACATTAGTATAACAACTATATTTATTATTAAATTTAAATTGGATATATCAATATTACATATTATTAATTATGTAATATAATATATATTAAATAATAGAAAATATTTAATATTTAATATTTTCACATTTTATATATATTATAATATACATACAATTAATAATTATGTATATTAATCATATATATATATATATATATATATATATATATATATATATATATATATATATATATATATATATACATATATGTATATATATTTATACATTTATATATTTCACTACTTCATATATAATCATGTTTTAAATATCAATTTTAAGTTTTCTATCTAAATCACATACTAGTTTATTAATATATTTAATTTATAATATATAATTATTTACATCTATATTTATTTATATTTACATTTCTGTTTACAATTATAGGTTCGTGAATCGTCGAAACTAGTCAAAAGGTCAATTGAATATATGAACATAGTTCCAAATTTTTCGAGATTTCAATCTAATTGACTTTGCTTATCATGTCGAAATCATATTAAGATTAAAATTTAAATTTGGTCGAAAATTTTCGGGTCGTCACAGAGTTTGGCTTAGGGTATCCACGGAAGGACGGATTTGAGTTGACTGCATACAGTGACTCAGACTATGGAGGATGCAAAATAGATTTCAAATCTACCGCTGGAGGCTGTCAGTTTCTAGGTAGCAGACTTGTGAGTTGGCAGTGTAAGAAACAGACTGCTGTTGCACAATCCACGTGTGAAGCTGAATATATTGTTGTGGCAAGCTGTGCATCTCAGGTTGTCTGGATTCAACAGCAGCTGCGGGATTATGGTTTACATATTTTGAACACTCCTATCTATGTTGATAATACCGCTGCTATTGCTGTAACTAAGAATCCTGTTAATCATTCTAAGACCAAACACATAGGGATCAAGTAACATTTCATTAGGGACTGTTATGAAAAGCGATTAATAGATGTTCTTCAGATAGGTACTCAGACTCAGCGTACTGACTTGTTCACTAAAGCTTTTGATCGACCACATTTCCTGTTTTTATTTTGGGTGTGAGAGAGAGAGAGCAGATGTTGTATCCGATAAGGAGTTATTAGAGTAACCATCCAATCTGTTTCATTTGTAGATAGGCATCTGCATGTTGCATCATTGTTGCATGTTACTTAGTTCTGCTTCTGCCTGCATGTTTATCTCTATATCAATTTATGTTCTGCATGTTTAACATGAAAAACCCAAAAAGATTTGCTTGTTTCATAGATTAATTGAGAAAACGGGAACACTCGATTTTTAAAAAAAAAATATAAAGTTGAAAATCCCATAAAAAGTAGAAAAATTCGAAAATGAGTAGGTGCTTTGTGAAAATGGGAGATGATTGTTTTACTGAACTTGCATGTTTATCGTTTTGCGCACAACGTATGTAATACATGTTTAGTTGATGAATGTTGATAAATTTTGATGATCAAATTTTGGAATGAGATGATCACACAAACATCAAGTAAATAATCTTGACAAGGAATTCATGGAAAGGTCTAAAGCGATTGACGGTAGTCACCTAACTATCACTGAGAATGTACTGAGAAACGATCGTTCAGGAACTCAACAGACGGTTGAGGTCTCCCCTACTATGATTTGTACTCTAGTGAAGGACTGCCATGTAAGTCAACAAGTTGAGTATACTCTGTTAGAATGTATACTTGTTTCTATTCACCTTTATTGCTTGGGCCGAAACGCTTCATTAGGTCATTCAGGTATTCAAAGGGGGTATTCTTGGTTTGAAGGATTGAGAAGTGCAATTCTGTATCACAGACATTTTTTTTGGTTTGAGAAAGCTACTTCAACTCCTAGGATTAGATCTGCAGTGTGATTCATCTACCATAAAATAGAAATGATGCATCATCATCAATGAATAGCCTATTTATGTCAGCTATAGCGAAAATGCAACATCAGAAAATCCAAAAAAAAATGGATGATCATGTATATATGATGTTAAGATCACAATAAGGATTACGCATCACATAAGAAACAGTAGAACACACTATGTGCTGAGCAATATTGATTTAAGCTATCTATATCCGAGGGGGAGAAGTGTCATATAGATTCAGATCTAGAAAACTCTAATCATTTGAATCTCAAATTATTATCTGGTGAGATGGTGCTTCTATTATCTGTGATATGGGTTGTGCTGATTGATCTAGATAGCTGGGGATGTATTCTGGAGAATATGCTGACTTAGAATCCCATCACTCCAAATATCATATCATTCCATCAGAATTAGCTTTCCGCTCAAGCATGGGGTTTATAGCGACTGGTATTTGAGTTCTTTCGGAGTATGCAATAAAATAAGCAAAGCTCTCCGAAGCGAAAGGTATGAGTTTAAGGTAGAAGCTCATGGCTGCCAGGGTTGCTAGAAACATCGTGAGGTGCTTTCTGTTTGATTAAATCGAAAGAACATCGAAGTGATAGTGGACAACTTCAATATATTTGTGCTCAATTGACTACCTAATAAATTTGTACGATCTCATATGAGGACTGAGTCTAAGATTTAAGCAGACACAGAAATGTGTTCAAGTAATTAAACGCTAACGTGATCATCAAAAAGTCCGGAAGGAAAATCGAATAAGTTTATTGATTTTCACAGACTAAGTATGTAGGTACAGGATCAGAACTAATCAGTTCGACAGAATTAACGATGTCAAAACTGCAAAAGATAGTTCATTTCTGATCCCAAGAAAAATCTGACAAAGTCATCCTCTCACAAAAATATGTTTTAATGCTTCTTTAGACGCTATTTCTATTCTTTGTTAAGTAGATTAAATCATGTTTTATCATCATCTTCATGGTTGCATAATTTTCCATGCTGGTCGTATTGAGCAGCTCATTCTGTCATGATGATTTAGGTCTGCATTTATTTCTGTTTCTATGCATGATAATTTGTTAAAGCCAAAAAGATTTTAGAATTTTGTTTAGTTTCTTCGTTAAGCATGTTAATATTGTACATGATTGCATGACAGTTGGTGGTTATTTCATAAACTCCATATGTGTGGACCAGGGGGAGTAAGCATGGGAGATAGATCTGTTTTAACCTGAATAGGTCGGATATTAGGTTATTTGACTTGGTTTGACTAGAAACGAGATCTTGGAAATGTTTGATTATTTAGAGAGTTCTAGCACAATTAGTTGACTCAAGTTTGATCAAATCGTTGTATATGATGTGAGTCGAAGGCTAGAACAAAAGGGCTTTAAATGTAAAATTTTTAATCTGTTGAAATTGTTGATATGCATCCGGACGGTTAAAATGTGCAACCGCACGGTTACAACATATAACCGCCCGGATAGGTAATTTTTAAAGGGTTAGTGAAACTAATGTACAACTGCACGAGTACAATATGCATCCGCACGGTTATATAATTTTGGCACGGTTACACCATTGCAACCGCACGGTTGCAAAGTGGGTATATATACTCAAAATCTGAACCGTATAACCCTTGTGCTTTCATATTTGTCTAAGTGCTTATTTCATAGAAAAATTACAAAGTGTTATAACGAGCTTTTGATCGTGTTTTTCAACTTCTTCTCATTAGTGTGACACTATTGATCATTACAGGTACGTATTTCGTGCACTAAATTGTGTGTTTTGATTAGTTTTCTATTTGTCTTAAACTTTGAATCAATACACTTAGATTTAGGACTTTAAAACTGAAATTGTTGATTGTTTCGTGTTAGTCGGAGGTCCCTAGACCTTTATCAACCATCGTTTCAATGATCAACTCAAGGTTCGCTGGATTTGGGTTTTAAAAACCCTAACTGTTCGAATGAATGCAACCGGACGGTTGCACACTGCAACCGCACGGTTGTGTATTCAACCGGATACTTTTCTGTACAACCGTACGGTTGTACCACAGATTAAAATTCTATATCTGAGGTGGTACATCCGTATATAATATGACTGCACCCGTACGGTTGATATGCAACCGTGTCTATCTTCTTTGCAACCGTACGGTACTCGTCAGAAACCCTAATTGTGATTTCTTAACTAATAGTTTTAGTATTTGCAATTTTGTGCTTGTTTGTTTCAGATTTCGTCATGTCCGGGACTCCAGTTTCAAATGTTCCTACTGCAAAGGGTACCGGCTCTGGTTCCGGTCAACCACGTGCTAATAAGAAGTCCAAACCTCGAAGGGTTATTAAGTCCCGATCTAAGAAAGCTACTGAGCACAATAATGAATTGCAGGTGGGAACCAACAACAACATGATTGTAAATTTGAACAAGATTGAGTATCTGTCTGACTATCATGAAATTATGGAATTCCTTGAGAGATCTCGCATCTTCACAGCTATCTCTCTTGATGTGCCAGCGTATGTTACTCATCAGCGTGAATTTTGGAAGAATGCTGCTTTGACAAAGACTATGGATGGGGAGCGTCGAGTCGATGTTTTAAACAGCGTTGTTCAGGGTAGGGACATTGTTGTTACTGAAGGGAACATCAGGAGGCTTTTAAATTTTCATGATGCAGCAGATATGAAAACAAGACTGAATTTTGGACTTGTCAAAGGTTGTTTTCTGAGATGCAAGTACTCTGGTGATCTGTCAAAGTCAAAAGTCTTGAAGTCAGGATTCTGTCCTACCTTTAAATACCTGGCTCATGTTCTTGTTCATTACTTAAGCTCAAGGAGAGAGGGCCATGATGAGTGAAACTTCGTAATGCAGTCCATGATGGTAGCTTTGATCTTGAATCTTCTGTTTAACTTCTCCGGAGTTATATTCAATTACATGATAGAGAATAGCAAGTTCAAGACGGATCCTTATTTGCTTTATCCTCGTTTCCTCCAGCTCGTTATAAATTCTCAGCATACTGAACTAGTCAAGGATGATAAAGACCTTATCAAGCTGAATGTGGTGACGGATGAACATGTGAGGAGAATGATTTATTACAAAGGAAAAGTGGCACCACCAAACCGTCCTCTATTTGGTCACTTGAAAAAGGTCGACTACGTAGCTCAAAATCCAAGGATGTGGAGGAATGAGGATAGTGATTATGACAAAGAAGATATTGTTCCTGATCTCTCTGAGTCAGATGATGAAGAAGAGGTTGTGGAAGTTGGTTCTCAATCTAGACGTGCAGTCGAGGACTTGGACAATTATAGTTTGGAAGATGAAGTCTCTGAAGGTGGTGAATTACTGATGTCCTTGAAGCAAAAGGAGGTTACTGAAGATGAACCATTGAGAAAGCCAAAAAGGGTAAGAGGTCATGTGAGAAGAGCTGTTGATCCTTCGGGTAATGCTGCTGCCACTACTACTACAACTCAATAAACTCAGGCTCCTACAGTGCAATCTACTCAGTCAACCCGACAAGCGCTACTGCCACCAGCAACTTCTACTCATGAAGGCAGTTCATTGGCAATTGCCACTACTAATCCTGCTTTTGTGAATCTTCAGACTACACTATTGGGGTTAATTAATAAAGTTGATGATTTGACTTCCAACAACAAGGAGAAGAAAAAGGAGGTAAATGATTTGAAAGAGAAAGTTAATTTCTTGACCTCAGAACTTGAAAAATCGAGGAAGGAGGCAGCTGAACTCAAACAGTTGTCAGAGAAACAGGCTAAAAGGTTCAGACGATTGGATTGTCGTGATCGAAAGTTTAAAAGGAAATTGGAAGCTGATCCCCAGGATGGGACGATTCGTTTGAAAATGGAGCTCGTGATGATGACCTTTTATCTACCAAAAGTGAATACTCATCAGATTCTTCATCTGAGGGGACTGAAAACGTATGTAAAATTCAGGAGGTACATTTCCCTAAACCTCTGTCTATTGATATTCACAAGTTAACATATTTTTTGGACAATCAAGGTACAGTGATTAGCTCGCTAAACTACAATGTGGAGGAGGGGGAAATTGTACATACAATGACAGATGAAGAGGTAGCAAAGATGTTTGGAATAGAGGCTGAACAGTTAATTGCTGCGGAGAAAGCTCCGAATACTGCTGGTACCCGTGAGAATAAACATACTGGTGACGATAGTGCTGAAGAAGTCATTATTGAAGATGCTTCTGATGATGAGGATGTGAATGAAAATGTTGATGAAGAGAACTTGCCAGAGTTTGCTGATCTGTTCAAAGAGCAAAGTGATGATCTGTTGAATCGTAAAATGAATGAGAAGCGAACTGCTGAAGAAGGTGAATCTTCAGGTGTTAACAAGGATGGTGAGGATATCGATAAGGTCAACAAATAGAAAAACCAAGAATGGAGAGAGTATCAGAAGTCTTGTACTAAAGCTTGATTTACAAAAGCGCCTTTGGAACCGAAGTATAAGCTGTTCTATGATAGAACAGGTAAGGTTACAGGTGGAAAGATTCTGAGCTGGGCGTATTTGAAAGACCTGAATTGCTTTGCAGTACGAAGAGAAGGTGGAGTTGATTTCTTCAAGCATGCTGTTGATATGAAAACTCTTCCATATTTTGAAATGATGGAATTCGCTAGACTGCCTCTACTATATCATGAATCGGATGAATGGGGGCAGTGGATGCAGTTCAAGATCAAGAAAGAATTCAAGTACGGCTGGTCTGTGTTGGAGCCGCAGTTTCCTAAGGTCTCATATCGTACCGATCAATCTACGGGAAACAGTGTAAGAGTGGTTAAGTATAAGCGTGCCAGGACAATGAAGCGGAACCAGTTTGCAAGATGCCACAAAATTTTGGAGATCATTTTCGATGGTGGTATTATTATGGGTGAACTGAAGAAGCTGTTATTTTGCTGCATAATTCAAATGGAAGTTTAGATCAGATTAGGATGATCGATCCAAGGTGGATCAGGAATCTGTGCAAGGAGGATATCAAGGTGCTGCGAAGACACCCAATCTTTTATGAAATGCCTAATGCGGAGCAGGCTATTCAGTTCAATTGTGCTGTTCGTACATGCTATGTGTATGATATTCATGCTTAGATGTCTATCCTTGGTGTCTTGAACTTTTGAACCTATGAACTTTGAACTTGAACGTTAAATTCTCTTATTTGATTTGGTTGTAATAACTTAGACTTAAATGTTTATCTATGTACTATTATGTATGCTAGATTGCAGTTTGGTTGGTTTGTTTTGCAGGTGAAGCTTTTTATTGATCTGGTCAATGAACTGGGTCCTAGGGGGAGTTTGTTGATGCATTATAGTCCCCAGGTTCATTGCAATCAGTTGGAATACGTAAACGTCAAATATTCACCTTTGGAATGCAACAGTATGGATGCAGAATATATCCGTACGGATACACAGTGCAACTGGACGGTTGCAGGGGTGCAACCGTACGGTTGCACACGCTGTGTATATATATAGAGACGGTTGCACACGCTGTGTATATATATAGAGAACTTCGGTTTCATGATTAGGTTAACGATCCTAGCTGCACTAAAATGTCTAAACTGATTCTCTGGTCATCTAGCATTCATCTAGGTCGATCTTTAACACCCTAAAGTCGTTCTATATCTAAAGATCAAAGTATATTTGTATGTTTTGAGTATAAAACCCTATATCGAGATTTTTCGCACTCGATATAGTAGATTAGGTCGTTTAGTCCTGTTTACACGATCCTACAAGTATTAACGCTTTAGTGAATACTATGAAAGAAAGGTTTCGAAAATGATAAACTTGAGCTCACCTCACTCTAACTTTCAAGTTCTCACATATATTTTGGAGGTGCTCTAATGAGAAATGAACCAAGAAACTCTTTATATAGGACGTTTTGTCGCATATGCTCATGTGACTAGAGTTTACTTGTTTAATACAATCATAGGTGTACAATAGAATAATAAATGTTATTCGCCCAGTGACGGCCATACAAATATGCATCAACATACAGTATTTTTTAATTCATTTATATATAGATAATGGTGACTCACGCCGAGATTCTGGGCTGAAAAGCTAGAATGATGTACACATTTAACCATGTGCCAAATCAAATATCATAACGTTCATGGACACAGTTAAATAATGAATTTCAAATTCAAACATTAGGACTATATTTAAGAGCACACACCCCACAAGAAAGATCCGACCCTTGAGAGTTACTTCCCCAGTCATGACTAGCTAGGTTCTTCTTGACCGGTTTGTTCATTGCAAGGGACAATAAAGAAATTATCATAGTGCAAGTGTGCAACCAACACTAGGACCATCCTTGAGTAAATGAGGCATGAAATTTGAAAAGAAAACGTTCCCGTAGTCTTTTGTAGCCGTTAATGGGAAGCTCTATGATGACCCGTCCAAATCCACTTGGACGAATACATCATTCATTGATTTCTTAGTGAGGTTTTGACCTCTATATGATACGTTTTATAAGCATTGCATTCTTTTGAAAAGGCACACCATAAAGGAATATATAAATCCAAGGTTTTTGACATCTGATGATTTCTACGTATAGACAATTACCGTATATAATAGTTTACAATACTACATCCGTTGACAATGCAGTCAAAATAAGATACATGGTGATGATTTTGAGAATGCAAAGTTTTCTTGAATAAAGCATGTATGACTCCATGCACATATCTTGTATAACGTGTAAGCAAATAGCGAAAGACTTCTAGGAACCTGAGAATAAACATGCTTAAAAGTGTCAACACAAAGGTTGGTGAGTTCATAGTTTTAGTGTTGCGCAAAATCTGTATATAAAGGTGGATCACAAGATTTCAGTTGTTTCATCCAAAAACATTTATCAAAATGTTCTACGAAATTGAGCACCCTGGTAACTAAACTTTAACGTTATAATAAGTACCCCTGTTTTAACATACATGCAACCAACATGTACAATACACGCAATCCAACGTGTACTAAACTCAAATAGCATACGTCTGTTTTATAGTTCAGGCTAGGGTTTCTATACCTGGAACAGACGGGGATGTCAAGCGCTATGGATCCATATACTACTACTCGCGCCCACCAGTTCTTATAACTGGCAGTTACTAGTTACCAAAGCTAAAGGATTTTAGGTTCAAACTCAGTATAGAATTTAGTATGTACTTGTATCAATTGTGTTTAAAATAAAGTGCATGTATTCTCAGCCCAAAAATATATATTGCAAAAGCAATTAAAAGGGGAGCAAATGAAACTCACCTTAGCAGCACATAAATTCATTCACCGAAATGTGACTGAAACTTAGAATGCAAAGTAATCATAGATCTCAACCTAGTGAACATATGTTGGTCAATAAATGTCTAACAAGCTAGGTCGAGTCATAGTGTATCACAATCCTAATGCTCAAGACCGACATGCAAAAGTTAACAAAAGTCATCTCAAAAGTCAACCTGACCCAATATGATCTTTAAATCTATACATGTTTATTAATATAATATAAGTCTTGATAATTGAACGAATTTATAGTATATCAAACTCCAAATATTATTTATTTCAGGAGCTATATTATATTTGAATTATCATGGCAATTGAAAATATTTTATTATTTCACATAGCTTTCCAATACTTGTAAAATCATATTATAGTGTTTATAAAGCTTTAAAACATGATAAGACAGTCAACTTTGACAATTGTTCAACAAAACGAGACGTGCCCTATATAGAGATTCATTTACTCGATTAGTAATATCTAAAAATCCAATTTATCAATCTCATAGACAAGTTATTTAAATATTAATTTACAGTCTCAAACACAATTTCAATTAACGTTAAACATAATTCAGTTGACCATATCTTTTAATCCGTTCATCGAAATCACACGATTTCTAAATGAAAAGTTAATAATTTTTCGCCAGCTTTCCAAAAACATGCATATCATATACTTTATATCAGTAGCATATGTATCAAATTCGTGATCTGTCATAAACTATTTAACGATGAAATTTAGCATACAAGCATGCATAATCCTAAATACTCGAGCACTAGTCAGGGATACACTATTAATATATAAAAGTTAAGATATGAGTGCTCACGTATCAATATTATGATTCAATATTGCAAGAAAGTACGTAGACGCAACAGAGATGATAAACGCTAGGTTGACCTCCCAAGCTATACTCCCGAACCATACCCATAACCTCCATAGCTATAACGCATAATTTACTTAGCTCTATCCCTCTCGAAAAACTCGTTTTTAAAAATATGCGAGCAGAACCTCGTCGTAGTATTTTATGTATAATAATACTAATAATAATACTACTAATAATAATAATAATAATATAAATCTTAATAATAATAATAATAATAATAATAATAATAATAATAATAATAATAATAATAATAATAATAATATTAATAAATATATAAATACAGAGGGAGTGCGAGATAGATAGATGATGAAAATGAAACATGAATCCAGACATCGAGCGAATTGAAGGACCTCCCCTCACCTAACCCCCCATGCGATTACATGGGATTTTGTATATATGGCTGCATGCCTAAAAATACAATTCACATGCCTGCCGACACTCATTTCTCATTTGAGTAATATAAATAATATTATTTAATATATAATATATTTAATCTTTAGAATTAATTAAATATTATATTATATTCTCGTGCATAGTTGATTTGTAATTTTAGCACCGATGAATTGTACGTTGACGCTCGACTTACGTATCGGTTTCAATTTTTCGAACGTCCTTTCGTACCCTTAGAAAACTTGTACTTTACGTTTCGTGACACGTACCTTTATCAATAATTAGACTTATTTCACCAATAATTATACTAATTGAAATGTAACTTATTCATTTAAGTGTTTTGGTCATTTGCTTCTTTAAATCAACTACTCGATAGTTGTTAAAATATATTAAATAATATTATTTAAAATCTTTATTATAAGAAAGATAAATATAATTAATTAGTTATATAACTAAATAAATATTATATTTTGTCATTTATAAAAGACAAAATTGCACCGTTGGTCCTTATGGTTTGCACCAAATTGCACGATTTGACCAATACTTTAAATTCGTTAGCGTTGATCCTTGTGGTTTCAAAATTGAACCCGTTTGGTACATCCAATAAACGGACGTTTAAGTGGACCGTTACCTCAAGTCGCATGCTACTCACATGAGGGTATTTAGGTAATATGGCTATGAGAGATGGTTTATACCTACCAAATCTTCTGAAATCAATTTCAATTTCATCTTTTATTGAACGCTTCGTCTGTTCCCTCTCATATTCATCTTTACAATTGGTCTGTTCATCAAAATCAGAGGAAGATGGCTGGTAATTTTTATGTACAATATACGTGTTGAAGGAGATGAAATTGATCTTCCATTTGTATACGGTATGTTTTAGGGTATTTAATTAGGGTTTTTTTTAGCATGAAACTGATTTTTAATTTTTTATTATTTTCATAATTTTGCAGCTACTCATCCTCAGTTATTTAGCATGAAATTACATCATGGAGGACATTTCACTGATAGACCAAATAGAAGATATGATCATGGTAAGGTTACTTATATTGACTTGATTGATGAGGATACCTTTTCAGTGCTTTTGTTAAATGATATTGTTGAAGAATTGGGTCATGACGGATTTACTAGAATGTATTACCATTTTTTAAGACCTGATACTAATCTTGATTATGGGTTAGAACCACTTGGCAGTGACAATGATGTTAATAATCTAAGGCAGTATCTAGGTATTCATAAGGAAATATGGGTATTCATTGAACATTTAGAGAATAGGTTGAACAACTATACAAGTCCAGTTAAGAGTAGTGTGGTGATAGAGGAACTAGTTGATGAACCAAGAGCACCAGTACCTTTAAAGAAAAAGAAAAGGATACCATTATTATTAGAATGGAATGAAGATAGTGTAGTTATGGGTACCATTATTATTAGCACTTCAATTTAATTATGTTTAAGTATGTAAATAACATTCAGTCTATTGTAGGGTCTCATTAAAGCAGTTGAAAGAGTCTTCCCTAGTGCAGAGCATAGATTTTGTCTAAGGCATTTGTATGAGAATATGAGGAAGACTTGGAGTGGCCTTGCTTACAAATAACTACTCTGGAAGTGTGCTAGAGCAACAACCATCCCACATTTTGAAAAAAAAAAACATGCTTGAATTTAAAGAGTTTAATTTGGACTGTCACAAGTACTTATCTGATATCCATCCAAAACACTGGGCAAAAAGCCATTTTTCAGGTTAGTTTTTTTATTTACTTAGTCATTATTACATTAGTCATCATAGTAACATTAATCATTGTTGTTCTTTACTTACTTGTAGGTAGAGCAAAATCAGATGTACTACTCAACAATATGTGTGAAGTGCTTAATAGGTGGCTAGTGGATGCAAGAGATAAGCTAATCATAACTTGTTTGGAGTATGTAAGGGTGTACTTGACTAAGAGAATAGTAAATGTAATCAACCACATTGCTAAGAGTGAAGGTTACTTGACACCAGCTGTAACCAAGTAGATTGAAGCCATTAAAAAAGATGCTCAAAAAGTGGTGGTTGATATGCAGAACAAGGCTTGTGCCTGCAGAAGGTGGGAACCCACTGGCATACCATGTAAGCATGCAGTTGCATGTTTACATGATATGGGAATTAATGATGAAAGGGTTGGGCCTCCAGAACATTGGGTAGACCCAGTACATAGGATGAGTACATGGAAAAAAACCTATGAGTTTACTATTGATCCTGTGAATGGAAGAGACATGTGGCCCAAGTCAACTGTTAACACAATGCTATTACCACCAAAATATATTGCTACTGCTGGAAGACCAAAGAAAGCTAGAAGGAAAGGGTTTCAAGAAAAGGAGAGAATGGATGATGGTTCTGGTTCTAAACTTTCAAGGAGTGGAAAAACAGTTACTTGTGGAAAATGTGGCAACCAAGGTCATAACAAAAGAGGTTGCACAGGTAAGAAAGTTGGTGAATCCAGTGGAACAAAAAGGAAAGCTAGTAGCAGTGAAGGTGGAAGAGTCAACAAGTCCAAGTAGTTTGTTTGTGGGTATTAATGTCTTTTGAAATTGTTTGTTGGTCTAATATTGTTATTGTCTTTTGAACTACTTGTTAGTTGTTCTAGTACTTTATCTTAGGTTGTGTTGTTGTCTTTTGAACATGTTATTGTCTTTTGAACTTGGTTGTGTTAATGTCTTTTATCAATAAACTTGTGTTTCTACTTTGTTACATATGCATTTAGTATAAACTTGTGTAGTTGTGTTACTACTTTGATACATATCTGCAAGACTGCAATAACCTGTATACAATGTCCAAAAACAAATGTGACAAATTCTTTAAGACAAACAAAACTACTTTCATTCATAATACTTTTCATACATTGAAAGGAAACCCAGCAGAACTAGTACCAACATAACTTACATAACAACCATACATTAATACCAAAAGAAACCAAAAAAAAATACCAACAGAACTAGCACCATTCATTCATCATTATTGATAAAACAAACAACCAACAGAAACAAGCTAAGAAACCAGCTAATAACCATCATCAACTTCATCTTCCTTGCTTTACGTGCTTCTTCTTTTGCTTTACGTGCTTCTTCTTTTGCTTTGTTTTCCTAATAATTCTTTGCCCTCAACAAACCGGGAATAATAATAGTAGCACGTTGGCACATTGGTGGATCAATCCATGAGAAAAACCTGCAATTTGTCTAATAAACAAAAAAAGGTAGTTAATTTACTTACCAGCGAAATTAAACCCATAAAATTAGGTGTTGATTACCTGCGTATTACACCCATAAAATCGACGACCTGGATTTAGATCTGTCCAAGCACATTGTTCAACAGCAGGTTTCCCACACCAACAATTAACCATCGTGAATTAGGTGTTTAGGGATTTATTTCCAAAATTAGGGTTTTTATCAATTGGTGCAGGTTTAAAGGTGTAAAGGGGCTTTTTATAAGCACGTGACTAGTCTTGAGGTAATTATAAACCATCTCTCATAGCCATATTACCTAAATACCCTCATGTGAGTAGCATGTGACTTGAGGTAACAGTCCACTTAAACGTCCGTTTGTTGGATGTACCAAACGGGTTCAATTTTGAAACCACAAGGATCAACGCTAACGAATTTAAAGTATTGGTCAAATCGTGCAATTTGGTGCAACCCATAAGGACCAACGGTGAAATTTTGTCTTTATAAAATATACATTTTATCGTTTAGAAATTTATATAACAAATATATATGTACTCAAAATCTTTATCTAACGATATAATTTATAGTTTTTCAAAACTAATTATACTTAAAGTTTATAAAAATATGAATTCTAAATCTTTTAAATAATAGAAAGTTTAATATCAAGTAGCGTTTACACTTTAAAACTTATATTGATGTAATTCATGTATGTACTAGCGTTATTAACTTCTCAAACATTCTAATTAACTTATCAATAATCACGAGGGAATTATCGTAACATGTACAGGAATCTCCACTAATTTTTGTCTAACACTCATTAATTGACATTTTTGTTTTTACTTGTAAATCACTTTTTCAATTATTCCAAATATTGTTAAAAAGGAAAGGTTTCCTAAATTAAAGTGGACCTCTCAACAGAGACACGTAATTCATATCATAATGAATCTGATAATTCAATCATTTGATATTATCTCTTAATTCCGTCGATAAATATATCGAAACAAATACGTTCATGTAAAGTATTATATATCTAATACTTTGTTAATGTTTTCAATTAATATATATTATATATACATATTTATGTACCCATAAATGTTCGTGAATCGTCGAGCGCAGTCGAAGGGTAAATGAATACATGAACATAGTTCAAAGTTTTTGAGAATTCAACATTACAGACTTTGCTTATCGTGTCGGAATAATATAAAAATAAAGTTTAAATTTGGTCGGAAATTTCCGGGTTGTCACTAGCTCAAAGCTGCTAATTTGATTAATCGACTTCAATTTTTGGTTTTCAATACTTGCAAGTAGCAAGAGTTGGTGATACGGGGATGGTATCGAGATTGGATGATTGTGATGAACATGTAGGTGTGATAATTTGTAATTTGGGCAAGGTTAGAAAAGGGAGATGATGAACCCAAGGATCTATAGTTATTAAAATATACTGTAGGTTTTTTAGATTTTGATCCAAACTAGTGGTATATAGAGCCGCTTCACTCGGCCAAATAACCGCTTCTTATCGCGAGCGAAATGGTTATGTCATAACAAAATTACAAAATAAAAATAAATAAATAAATAAATAAATAAATAAATAAATAAATAAATCTCAATATAACCTATCATATCCGCATAATTTAACTTTTTTTATATAATTTACTGTAACAAATTAAATACACGTTATTAGGTTGTTATATATTTATGCACGTTAACCATATATAATAGGCTAACGTTTGAAAAATCCGAAAGAATATGTACTTATAAGAGGAAAAAATTTACAATTATAAACTTTTAAAAAAATGTAACACTCTTTTATAAAATATAACAAATTAGACACAAAATATTGATATAATAATGTAGTAAATAAATTAAAAAGCAGAAAAAATAAGGTTAAACGAAATAAAAAAAACCTTCTCACTTGCGAAGCATAAATTATTTAATATTTATATATATGTGACTAATATTATACTAATAAACTTGTGAATTAACCCGTGAGAGCACGATTTTGTTTAAACGAAACATTTTAATAATATGTTTTAAGTATTAAATGAATGTAAA
The DNA here is from genome assembly GCF_046630445.1 of Rutidosis leptorrhynchoides. Lineage (NCBI taxonomy): Eukaryota > Viridiplantae > Streptophyta > Magnoliopsida > Asterales > Asteraceae > Rutidosis > Rutidosis leptorrhynchoides. Next base: position 627,270,921 of record NC_092334.1, read on the forward strand.
TGTTAAATTCATTTGGTTTAATGACTCGTGGAATCACGGATTCTGACAAAGAAACTTCTCGTTGTTTCTACAAACATATTAATGTAATTAACTTGGTCAGAATAAATAAACTATATTTATTCTCTCACCGCTCTCTTCCAATTTTTCATCACAATTATTATTTTCTTGTCATAAAAGCCTACATTACTACCTTTTATTAAGACATGTATCTCGCATACATATGTAACGTAATTAGTTTCGTAAATAGGACCCATATTGAATAATAATAATATAATAATTATAATTATTATAATAAAAAATTAAGTATTTATATTTTTAATAATAATTATTAGTAATAACAAATGTCTGTTGAAATTTTTTTAAAAATTAAAATACAGTTGGTACATATTTTCATGGAGTGTTTTGTAAAGAATTTTACAATTTATTTTAAAGTTTGTACATATGGTCATGTGGTGTTCTATCATAAGGTTGTACATAATGCTTTAAATATTGTACATATGGTCATTGAGGTGTTTTACCATAAGGTTTTACATAATACTTTAAATATTGTATATATGATCATGAATGTGTTTTATTACGTAGTATAAGATTGTACATAATATTTCATATATTATACAATTAATATGTTAATATTTTTATTAAATACAATAAATTATTTTAATGACATAATCATGAAGAGTTTAGATTTTTTTTCTTTATTTTTAAATTTTTTTTGAAGTTAGGATAATCTTTATTTATAACATTATTATTATAAAAATTTATTAGATACTATAGAAGTAATTTAGGCCGGCCAATGATAATGTTTATTTCATCACGTCATTTAGAACTATTATATTATATTTTATTATATATATTATTACTAATACTAATTACTGTAATATACTAATGACACAATAGATCGGACCTTGTAATTTGTTAGTTTTGAGTGAAGAATGATGATAAAAATACCTTTTTCATAGCATGTAACAAGCACATGAGGGTATTTTCGTAAATTTATATGTATCCTCTTTTTTCATGTTTAATCTTCAAAATTAAACCGGCTGCATTTAAAATTATAACATCAATGTTTTTTTTTTTTTTTTTTTTTTTTTTTTTTTTTTGAAAGGCATGTTAGTTTTCATCGCACGGTTAGTGGTTAGATCGCATCGCATCGCACTTTCCAGGAGGAAACCGCCACCATCCAAACGGGCAGGTGGGGAAAACCCCCTAGTGAGACTCGAACCCGGGTCTCCTCGAAAACCATGCAAGCATGGTTACCAATGAGGCAAAGCCCCATTGGCTATAACATCAATGTAAATCCAAATCAAAAAGAAAAACATTCAAATTCAATTTAACACAACCCACTAACCATATTCATATGGTTTAGGTGTTTATGAATGGTCTACTATAGCATAAGGGTTTATTTTGGTTTGACTTAATTACATGAATGGTCATTGTGGCTTGTCAAATATTTAAAACTTTGATAACTAAGACTTTTTTTGCAAGTTTAGTCATTAGTGTTTTAAAAATTTACAACTTTAGTCACTCAAGCTAACAGAAGTTAGTTTAGTTCGTTGCACAACCGTCATGTGACAAGTATGTGAGGGTATTTTTAATCTTTTTACCATGCCTCTTCATCACCTACAATAATGTAGTTTAAATACAAACTTATACCATATGCAATGCCACTTGTACAATCATTAAAAAATTAAAAATATCACCATGTCCATTACATCAAAATCTTCAAGAAAATCGACCACCAACAAATTATCTTGTTCCCAAATTCAAGCAACCTCACAAACCATCTTCAAACACTAAAAAATACATAATCAAAATAAATTGTGAACCTTATGAAGCAGAATCTCTTGGAAGTTATATACTCCAATTACATAAACATTCAAAAATCAAATGACTTACAAACATATCGGAATAAGCTGGAACTTCACCTGATTATACCTACACTCCGACCGATAAATCAAGTAGATGAATATTGTGAAGCAACAGATCGGAAGCAACAGATGACTATTGTGAAGTAACAGATCGGAACCACCGTCGATTGTAACATAATGACCATCCGTTATCTTTACCGTTGCCATTTGCAGAAATACCGACGACTTACGATGACCATCCGTTAACGGCGACAGGTTTTCTCTTTTGCAGGTGACCGATATATATACGTGACTGAAAAAGCGTCGGATTGTTTGGCCGGAGTATAGCTGAGAAGGGGAGCCAGTAATTTGTGACGTTAGATCATACAGTACATTGACGGCAGCATGTAATTTGACTAAAGGGATTTACATATGAAGGCGTGACATATGAATTTGGAGATGTAATTGATGAGATGAAATATGAAGGTGGCACATATGAAGGTGTTTGACGTGCATGTTGAGAAAATGAGGATATTTGGAGAATTAAGGTTAAATATGATTAGGTTTGTCATAAATAAGGAGAAAGAAATTATTATTATTTGTTATGAAAATAAAGAGTTAAATTGTTTAGGTAAAACAACAAATATACCCTCACATGCTAGGCACATACTTAACGGAGCAAATAAACGGCTGTGAATTTAGTGACTAAAATTGCAATTATTTGAAACCACAATGACTAAACTTGAAAAAAAATCATAATAACTAAAGTTGCAATATTTGATAAATCACATTCACTATTCTTGTAACTAAGTCTTTTGATTTTTTATTTTATTTTTAAAATCTAACAATGCACATACCAATATATTGTAGTATGTAATAGGATTTGATAGTTTTAATTAAAAAAAAAATCATATTATACCTCCTAATATTTCATTTAGGGCTATTACATTGAGATTTCACTTAAGAAAATTAATTAGGACACTCCAATATAATTAGGTATGTATATATAAAGTTTAAACATATTTTTTAATATGTTCAAACAAATACGTTTGGCAACTAGAGACGAAGGCATTCACGTATTCTATTACTCTGTATTAATTAATTTGTGTTTTCAACTGATTATCTATTTTCTTGTTATTTTTAAATGCGAATTGCATGCATGTTGACTTTGTTAGATCAATTATTTGTGTTTTTAATAAAATTTTGTATTTGTAATTTTGTATTATACAACAATTGTAAAATCTATTAAAAAAATCTATTAAAAGACACTTCATGATCTACAGGGGCAGATCTACAGTTGGCCAGTGTTTGTACGAACACTACTGAAATACGCAATGTAGTGAATTTTTTTTGGAATTTTTAACTAGTGACACTATTAGATAGTGTATTGAGTTACACCATTAAAATAAGACATCTTTTAGAAAATTTTTGTAGATTTTAGCCGGTGACTGACTACCAATCCTAAATCTATCAGTGTCATAGTGGAGGAAGGAAATTATTACTCACTAGTAGTTATCCTATTAATTCTAACCTCTTTTTTAGTCACCTCAAAATAACAATACTCACCTCAGTTTCAAGAAATATAACTTTAAATCACGTACTATACCTTACAGACTTATCAGTTTAATCACTTGTAACTTTTAACATTTAGACTAGTGTTGTAAATTAATTGAAAAAGGTGTGAAAATATAACCAGGTTTGACGTCCATGGTTCATTTTCAATTGGTCTTCTATCAAGTGGGGTCCATAGAGCTGACTTTTAAACCGCCGCATCAAGTAAAATCCTTCCAATCTAGATAACATCACCATAGCATCCAATGAACCATCAATGACGTCATAACCACCCCCACTTCACTTCTATATATACTCCATCACTCTCTTTTAACAAAATCTAACCCACCTTATAATTACTCCCTTCTATTCCTATAAACCCTTTTTTGTTCTACAAAAAACATGGAAAGTTGCCCTAAAACCACCACACCAATGACTATTCCTACACTAACCGAAAAGGCCGAATACTCGCACTCGCAACTTAGTCCCACGAGTGTGCTAACTCCGATTCATTCGGTGGTGCTAAGCCCTTGTGCCGCCTGCAAGATCCTTCGACGTCGGTGTATCGAAAAATGCATGTTGGCGCCTTATTTCCCTCCAACTGACCCACACAAGTTCACAATTGCCCATAGAGTATTTGGTGCTAGTAACATTATTAAGCTGTTGCAGGTATATATGTGGTACAACTTTTATGGTTAGTCAATAGTTTATTATACACTAAATAAATGTAGAGCGGTAGCCAAAAACTTTGGTACGTTCATAACTCAGATAATTGGGCTATAGTTGTAAATTGTAAAAGAATTGGCCCCTAAATGCTGTTTTATGAAAAAATGCACCCTTATACATAGTATAGTCGGTGATAAAAAAAAATTAATAAAAAAAATAAGAGTAGAATAACAAAAATTACTGGTAATCCGAAAAATTGAACAAATGTTATATGGATAGTGTTTGATGTGCCTAAATTATTGGTAAAAGTGTGCATTGGTATATATGTCAAATTGATTTATTAAATTACAGGTAATAGGATTACACACGATTAAATTCATTAGTTATACGAAGTAGTGAATTATAGCTTATTAGGGGATAACATAGCTAGATCGCATACATTCAAAAATAATTTTTCTTTTCGAATACCTTGAAAATTTTGCTTATCTACCCGTTTGTTACTTTTCCTTTATGAATAACTTAAAACTTTATTTGTTTACACGTTTAATTGTTGAAATGGTTACTCCTTATAAAGAGAAACAAGTAGTATATAGTCCATATGTCATATAATGCATTGTCACATAATGTATGGTCATGCGAAAATAATCTTACTCTAGTAATGATGATTCGATACGAAATTTTTCTTTGTTTTGGGTAAGATGCAAGGTAAATGTAATATTTCTAGAAATGCTTGGTTTATCAAATCCATGTACTTATACTAGAGTGAGGCTGTTCATAAAATTGGTTGTTCAAAGAAAAAATTAATTTATGATCATGAGCGTACAAGTTTAGGCATATATTGTTAGACACGTAGAATAGTTCATTTGGAATTAAGCTCTGAAGTGTGAATACATATTCCAAGTTTGTAAAATAAAAATTTGAATTAATTAATAATATCCGTGCTTTACATGTTTGACCACTTTATTTAACTTTTAGAATTAGTCATTACTTTTATTTTATTTAAAGAAAAATTTAATCATTCCATGTTTTGTCTAATTTCTTTTGCTAAAAGCATTTGAATGGACATAAAATTTCATACGACGTAGAGAGTTATCACTTATGTATCATGAATGGAGTAATAAATACAAACTATATTTTGTAAATAATAAGTTTTACATTTTTCATGTTGTATTATCTTTCTCGAAGTATGTGATTATAGTCATGATCACGTAGTTGCATGTTGCATGTCTTTTTTAATAAGTTAATATTAAGTGTTGACACAACAAATTTTATAGGAACTTCCCGAGTCTCATAGAATCGACGCAGTGAGCAGTATGGTGTATGAAGCGAATGCAAGGTTGAGGGATCCGATTTATGGTTGTGCAGGCACAATTTGTCAACTTCAAAAGCAAGTGAGCGAGCTCCAAGCGGAATTAGCTAAAGCACAAGCTGAGATGGTTACATTGCAATGTCGACAAACCAATATTTTAACCCTGATTCGTATGCAAATGGAACAACCATCACCACCACCAGCAATCTCATCGTCGCTACAACTACAAAACCTTTATGAGAACATAAATTTCTTTGACGATAGTGCGAATTTCAGCAGCCTTGAACCTCTTTGGACTTGAGTTCAAGAACGAGTAGTGGTATGATCAAGATCCAAGGGGCACTATACTAAGTTAGCATAATATATGATCAAATGTAGTGTACTAGATTTTGTCATACTTAATTAGTCCATTCATGATACTTAAATCATAATTCACATGACTATAAATTAGTATTCTTCTATGTAGTTTTAATTATCTACATCAGTACTGTTATTTATAAATTTCGAAGTAGTTATATATATTTATCTACCTTTTAAAAATAATAATAACAATTTGTTATTCATTTGTTTATTTATTATTTATATGCTACACTTTAATTGTTATTAGACTAATTCCAACCATGACATACTTTTTTACTGTCACTTCAGCATCACATCAACTTTCTCTCTCCACTTTCTCACCACTTCCTCCAATCACATTCTCATAACACACCATTGTCAACCATGACATCCTTCCTCACATTTTATTATTTTTATTATTATTATTAAATTTTGATAATATAATCATTTTTTCAAATAATACTATTGTTAAAACAAAAATACACTTAATTTAATAAAAAAATAAAACGATTACAATTTATTAAAAGTCCTAAAAAATTAAAAATTACAATAATTAAAAAGCCCTAATACAATTACTACTTTATTAAACTCCTGAAACTTAAAACGTACGATTTATTTTCAACGATAGTCTGGATGAGATGTATCATCTTCATATGGGACATTATGTTGTCCATCTTCATCGTCTTCTTTTTGAATTTCTTACATATCATAAGATACATCATCATCAAATTCCAAATACAGAGAAATTCGATTTGAACGGAAGGCGAAAGTTTCTTTCATACCATACCATTGATCCTCGGTACGAAGGTAGAGAGCGGACAATTCCAGAATATAGTCGTCGTCATAATATAACACGTCTGTGTGTTGAAATGATACATTTTGTTTCAAAAATTCAAACAACTCTTCTAAACAAACGTCTTGAATGTCAATGTCTTCAAAAGAAATTTTTGAACCACGTTTGTAATCGTAAAGTTTGGATTCATAGTCGAATTCACTGCTGTAATAAACATCGAATGAGACGATCATCGGGGGCATTGTCAACATTTTTGAAGATGTGTGTAAAGTGTGTGTTTTTGATTTTGAAGTGTTTTGTGTTTTGAGTTTGAAGCGTTTTGTTTATGTATATGGTATGTATGTATGTATATGTATATATATATATATATATATAATGATTAAAACAAATATATCCGTTGCAATTAAAAATGTATCCGTTACACAACAAAACATCGCCCTGCAACATGCTATTTGATGATATTTTCGAGAGCGAAGAGCTGGTCTGCGTGGGAGGCCGGCCGAGAGTGGTACCAATGCCATCGACGCCCTCTGAAAAAAGGTTGAAGGCGGGCTGTTGGGAATGATCTTACTAGTATCTATATTGTTAATATTGAAAGTCAAATATGTGTAAAGATGCAAAGGTAATTGTAACATGTATTGATTGAATACTTAATTAATACACATCTAGATATTAAAATAATAGTTTTTAACAGCTAAAATTGTTGTGATTATAAGAGGATCCCCTGGACGTTGGTACACACAAATTTTAAGAGAAAATAACTCTATTACTCACAAGAATAGATTACAGAGTATTACAAAGCTCAAAAAACAAAAAACTCTTAAACTAACACACTAGGAATCTCACCACTATCTAGGATGTATTCACTCTTGGTTATGATTACACTTTAACTCACACACACTAATTAGGTGTGATTACACTTTTCTGAATGCCATACAATGGAGGTTTGCACCTCTATTTATAGAACGCTTTGAGGGGGTGGAAAGGTGTGAACGGAAATGGTGTGAACACAAAAAATGGTGGTTAGCCGTAATTGTTTCCAATTTTGCTTCTTCCATATTAGTTGTTCAAAGTTGGCAAGCCGTCATTATTTTCAAGTTTTCTTCTTCCACATGAGATGATGGCATCTAGAAGAAACTAGAATAAGGCATCTAGATGACACGACATCTAGAAGATACTAGATTACGGCTGGAAATCATCAATTCTTCCCCTCCAGACGTATCTAAACAAAACATTCCGGTTATGTCTTCTTTGTATGGATCTTGACTAGTCTCAACAGTTGTCGATCAATTACCTCGCGTATCCAATGATAGCGAATATCAATATGTTTTGTACGAAAATGGTACATGGAGTTCTTGCTCAAATCTAGAGCACTCTGACTGTCACAATGTACCTTGTACTCCTTTTGCTTGATTCCAAATTCTTGGAGATAACGCTTTAACCACAACATTTCTTTTCCAGCTTCTGCGGCAGCAATATACTCTGCTTCAGTTGTGGATAATGCAACACACTTCTGTAGTCTTGACTGCCATGAAACAGCTCCCCCTGCAAAAGTGTAAATGAATCCTGAAGAAGATTTTCTACTATCAGGATCTCTAGCCATATCCGCATCTGTATAACCTTCCAAGATTGGATCAACTCCCCCGTAACAAAGACATATCTTCGTTGTACCTTTAAGATATCTGAGAATCCATTTTACCGCATTCAAATGCTCTTTCCCGGGGTTGGAGAGAAAGCGACTCACCGTTCCCACTGCGTGAGCAATATCGGGCCTTGTACACACCATCACATACATCAAACTTTCAACTGCTGAAGAATATGGTACTGAAGACATCTCCCCAATCTCTTCCTTGGATGAGGGACAAGAACTCTTGCTTAACTTGAAATGATTGGCTAATGGAATGCTAACAGGTTTGGCATTGTTCATATTGAATCGTGAAATGACTCGTTCAATATACTTTGTGATGACCTGTCCAAATCCATTTGGACGAATACATCATTCATCGATTTCACAGTGAGGTACTGACATCTACATGATACGTTTTGTAAACATTGCATTCTATTGAAAAGACACACCATAAATGAATATCAAATTTCAAGGTTTATGACGTCTGATGATTTCTACATATAGACAATCACCGTAAATAATAGTTTACAATACTACATCCGTTGACAATGCAGTCAAAATAAGATACATGGTGATGATTTTGTGAATGCAAAGTTTTCACGAATAAAGCATGTAAGACTCCATGCACATAGCTTGTATAACATATAAGCAAACAGCGGACGACTTCTTGGAACCTGAGAATAAACATGCTTAAAAGTGTCAACACAAAGGTTGGTGAGTTCATAGTTTTAATGTTGCGCATAATCTGTATATACAGGTGGATCACAAGATTTCAGTTGTTTTATCCAGAAACGTTTATCAAAATATTCTACAAGATTGAGCACCCTGGTAACTAAACTTTAACGTCTATATAATAAGTACCCCTATTTTAACATACATGCAACCAACATGTACAATACACGCAAACCAACGTGTACTAACCTCAAATAGCATACGTATGTTTTATAGTTCAGGCTAGGGTTTCTATACCTGGAACAGACGGGGATGTCAAGCCCTATGGATCCATATACCACTATTCGCGCCCAACAGTTCTTATAACTGGCAGTTACTTGTTACCAAAGCTAAGGGATTTTCGTTTCAAATTCGGTGTAGAATTTAGTATGTACTTGTATCCACTGCGTTTAAAATAAAGTGCATGTATTCTCAGCCTAAAAATATATATTCCAAAAGTAATTAAAAAGGGAGCAAATGAAACTCACCTTAGCAGCACATAAGGTCATTCACCGAAATGTGACCGAAACTCGAAATTCAAAATAACCGTAGATCTCAACCTAGAGAACATATGTTGGTCAATACATGTCTAACAAGCTAGGTCTGGTCATAGTGTATGACAATCCCAATGCTCGAGACCGACATACAAAAGTTAACAAAAGTCATCTCAAAAGTCAACCTGACCCAATATGATCTTTGTTTATTATATTAACATAGTATAAGTCTTGATAATTGAACGAATTTATAGTTTATCAAACTCAAAATATTATTTATTTCAGGAGCTATATTATATTTGAATTATCATGGCAATCGAAAATATTTTATTATTTCACATAGTTTTCTAATGCTTGTAAAATCAGATTATAGTGTTTACAAAGCTTTAAAACATGATAAGAAGTTAGCTTTGACAATTGTTCAACAAAACGAGCCGTGCCTTATATAGAAATTCATTTACTCGATTAGTAATATCTAAAAATCCAATTTATCAATCTCATAGACAAGTTGTTTAAATATTAATTTACAGTTTCAAACACAATTTCAATTAACGTCAAACATAATTCAGTTGACCATATCTTTTATTCCGTTCATCGAAATCACGTGATTTCTAAATGAAAAGTTATTAATTTTTCGCCAGCTTTCCAATAACATGCATATCATATACCTTATATCAGTAGTATATGTATTAAATTCGTGATTCATCGTAAAACTATCTAACGACAAAATTTAGCATACAAGCATGTATAAACATATATACTCGAGCACTAGACATGGATACACTATTAATATATAAAAGATAAGATATGAATGCTCACGTATCAATATTGTGATTCAATATTGTAGGAAAGTACGTATACGCAACGGAGATGATAAACACTAGGTTTGACTTGCGAACAATACCCATGAACATTACCCATAACCTCCATATCTATAACCCATAGTTTCCTTAGCTTTGACTCATTTGAAAACTCGGTTTGAAATCATTTGAGCAGTACTTCGTCGTAGTATTTTATGTATAATACTAATAATAATAATATTAATACTACTGATAATAATAATATGATTAATAATAATATTAATCTTAATAATAATAATAATAATAATAATAATAATAATAATATAAATAATAATAATAATAATAATAATAATAATAATATAAATAATATAAATATATATATATATATATATATATATATATATATATATATATATGTATATGTATATATATATATATATATATATATATATATATATATATATATATATATATATATATATATATATATATATATATATATATATATATATTTATATATCGTGAGAGATAGAGAGTGTGAAAACTGAGCGAGAAGTCGAGCAATTTATAGAACCTTTCCTGCCCCCAGCCCCCATGTGATCGCATGGGTTTCATGGGCAATGGCCATGCAATCGCATGGCTACATTGTCCAGCTCACACTTGTTTGTTTTCTTGCTTGTCGACATATTAATATATATATATATATATATATATATATATATATATATATATATATATATATATATATATATATATATATATATATATATATATATATATATATTATATTCATGTGCATAGTTGACTTGTAATTTTAGGTCCGATAATTTATACGTTGACGCTCGACTTATGTCCCGGTTCCGGTTTTTCGAACGTCCTTTCGTACGCTTAGAAAACTTGCACTTTACGTTACTCTACGTGTACCTTTATCAATAATTAGACTTAATCATCAATAACTATATTACCCGAAGTGTATCTTGTACATTCGAGTGTTTTGGTCATTTGCATCTATAAATTAACGTCTTAATATATAATAATATTATTTTAAATCAAAACTTTTTATATCTAAGTTAATATTATATTTTATAACATTTGTAAAATATACATACATTTTCATTTTGAAATAGTGTTTTACTGTAGCAAAATAATTTTTACTGTAGCAAATAGTGGTTTTCGAAAACACTGTAGCTTTTCGGGTATTGTAGCAATTCGAAAATACTGTAGCAAATTAGTGTTTTACTTGTTCATCTTAAACGTTTTAGTTAACTTATCTAAATATCAATCGAATCAATAAATGAATGTTACTATCGTTTACTAAATAACTTGAAATTATATATATGTATATATCTTTATTTAATATACATAAATTAGTTTTTAAATACACATTGCAAGTTATTTATAATTAATTCTAATAATTAATATTCCAACTTATTGTATATATATATATATATATATATACAAATAGATGTTCGTGAATCGTCGGTCAATAGTCAAATGTTAACTGAATATATAACATTAGTTCAAAAATTTTGAAAATCAATATTACAGACTTTGCTTATCTTGTCGAAATCATATAAAGATTAAGTTTTAAATTTTGTCGGAAATTTCCGGGTCGTCACAGTACCTACCCGTTAAAGAAACTTCGTCCCGAAATTTGATAGAGATTATCATGGCTAACAATAAAAATATTTTCATGACGAATATGAGTTGATAAATAGAGTTTCATCATTATTGACTAATATAGATAAAACGATTCGATTATGTGAAGCGTACGAGTGAAGCTGTCACAAAAGGTTGAGATAAAGATTTAACTTTTGACGTACTCACGGTGGATTTCTGGATTTCAAGGAATCTAAAGATAATCCTTGAAATCTATAAAATATTTGATTCTCCGGTAATCAAGGAAATTATGATCCTCTTTAATTAATTGAGGTAATCTGCCTCGATTGCTATGTATGATATTTCGCTATAAATCAACCTCTTTCGTTCCATTATTTTCATTACTCCTACATCTTCTTCCTCATTTCATACCTCCCAATAGGTCGTGAAAATGTTAAATTCAGTCCTGATTCTTGATATTTTCCTGGCTATCGTATCCTTCATTCTTCTTTTTCATCTGCCACCAGAGAAAGTTATTTTCTTCTACTATTACCTTGGGGTTATAAGGTTTTTAATTCTCCCGTGTCTTTACGTTGCAATACGTATTGATATACACGGTTTGTAATTTATGTGTTGTTGTCAGGCTTTATATTTTCCCTTATATTTAGGAGTTCCATGCTTTTGTTTTTCCTTCCCAACTTCAAGTCAAGCGGATAATGGTCCAGAATTCGTAGGTATGGAGTTTTGAATGATCATAATATACAAAGTAGAAAAGAAAGGTAATAGCACGATTTGATTTGTCAAATTACCAGAATATTCGGAAAAGACCGAATCATCAAGAAAAATATTTTCTTGATAGTTTAGAGGTTAAATAGAATGAAAGAGTTATGTAACATGGTTCATGATGAGTGTATGATCTGTGAACCTTTAACACGTTCCATTAGAAATTCAGCATGACTTACTGCAATATAGTCACGTTGATCAAATGTCATTATATTATACTAACTCATGCTTCAATTCCCAACACTACTTCAAAAACATTCATATTTTTAATTCAAATTTTTCAGAATTTAGAAACTAAAACAGTTTCCTTTATGATATAACACAGATATCGCGAAGAGATAAATGATTTCTGATAAGAATAGTTATGAAAATATCTTCAGAAATATCGAGGATAATTATAATGAAAGATACAATGATATCTTAGAATTTCTATTATCGAAGGATGATGAAGAAGTTTTGTCCGTAAAGGTTTAGGGTCAGAAGTAAGGTATTTGTTAATGACTTCAGCAGATACTGAATCATTTGGATTCTTTGAAGGCAAGTTTAGTCTTTGTGATTTGTCCACGACCTCCTTCATAGTTTGATCAATCCGTTTTCCAGTTCCAAACCTTCTCTTTTTCTGAGCTTTGCCAACACTATTCTTTATCATCAAACTTTTGGCTGTTAATGTCGTTTACAGTTTTTGCTGCTTCATCAGCATTTTCTGAAATTTCAAAAACTGATTCGTAAATTGGAGTGCTTATTCAAAATTTCAGAATTGAAATACATAAGTCCAGGAGATAGACGTTATATGTATATGTATAACTGTTGATGTAGAAACGCTGCGAAATTCGAGAATAATGATTAAGCTTTTTGGTATGACAACTATCATTACAAGACGCAGATGGGCATATGATGGGGTTTCGATAAATATAATGATTTTTCGAAAAGTCAAAGATCAACAAAATTTTTGGTAAGTTTCCTGCTAATGTGGTGAGACATAAACAGTTCCCCAGTAACGACGAAGAAAAGGGCAAACGTATATATTAAGGTTATACTGAGGTTAATCCGAATGAAAAAGTCAAAGTTGATTTACTGGAGGTGTGACAAAATTGGCTAATTTGGAAAGAGATTGCAAAGTTATTTTTGATAATAACAACGCCAATGGATCATCGATTCGTGTTAAACTTCTACTTAAATTCCAAGAGTTTTTCAGGTGTATGACTATATGCATAAGTCTTTCCTTTCGTAGGTAACGTGTGGTTGGATTATCCTCTCGGTTGTTTCTTAATTGAGATGTTTTCAAGAATCATGCAGGGTTTGAACGCAGATTGTAATCATCATACGATGTTATAGAATTTTGAATAACATAATTATTTTTCTAGGTTTTATGAATAGGAGTGATGTTCTAGCACAGCTTTGAAGTCAAAGTATAGCTTTGAAAGATGTAGGAATCTAAGAGTGATGATATCGGTTATATCTCGACTTGGATTCTGATATGTTAAAATCAGAATATGTAATTGAATTTGAATGAGTATGGTTGTTTTGATTTCTATGAAAAAATATATCTCGTTGTGAAAGTAGTGAGTATAGTTGATGATTTGTTGAATCAGAATCGAAGAATGTAACATATTAATTGTGAATTTATATATCTCTCGGGTATTACCTACCCGTTAAAATATTCTCACCATTAACAGTTTGTACAAAAGAATTTTTTTTAATTATAATCTTTATAAAAATATACCTACATATATATTTTCTTTAGATGTAATCATGGATTTAATGAGTTAACATAATATTAATCTCATTTGGTTTTCGATTAGGACTAGAATATATAATCTCTAAAACTTTAGATATTACATAATCGCCGTAGAATATTTCTTCAATGAAGTTATGAATCGATACTTTATCGTTTGTTGTTGGTACTCCTTGGTATCTATGGTGCGTATGACGTTGATGCTGGACATCTTGTGATGTTGAATCATGAGATGTGGATGTTGTTGATGGTGGTAATGGTACTGTTGGTGTTGATGATGGTGGTACTGTTGATGCCGGTGATGCTGCTGGTGCTTGTAACCTTTGCACCATATTCTCTAAAGCCACTACTCGAGCGCGAAGCTTGTTGACTTCTTCTATTAAACTGGGGTGATGGACGAGTGGATGAATAAGATCTTGAATTTAAGATAGTATATAATCATGACGAGATACTCTGGAAATAAGAGAGAAAATGGTATTACGAACAGGTTCGCCGGTAAGTGCTTCAGGTTTCTCGCCAAGAGGGGAATGTGGTGGATGGAAGGGATCGCCTTCTTCTTTTCTTCAGTGATTAAGTAGAATACGAACCCGTCCCCAATTCATCCAGAATAGATGATGGCTAATTGGTTGATCCATTCCGGTCACACTGCTTTTGGAGCTCGAGTGCAACTCCATATCGGAATAGTTGTCAGAATCTAAGGAATTTGAACTAGATACGTGATCCATCTTGTATAATCAGGGAATTGATTTTTGATATGAGATAGATTATAGGATTTAGATTGGTATTCTTCAATACATAATTTACATATGTATATATAATACCAAGATCCCATAAATTACGGAGGAATCTTCGGAAGATGTCAGGTAAAGTTTACAGTAACAGATATGCTAAGATATGAATTCTTCTATACATGATGTTATGCGAGGTGTATATGAAATAGCTTATATTTTACTAGGAAAAACTATTAAATACGATACAATTTTACACAAGATATTTATTTATTTATAGTATGGATATACTTAAACCTTGCTACAACACTTATAGGCAGTGTACCTAATCGTACAATAGTGTAGTTTTTAGTAAGTCCGGTTCGTTCCACATGGAAAAACTTTAAACAAAGCTTAACGCTATATTAGTTTTAATTTATAAAAATACAAATATAAATAAGTAATATTATTATTATAAAGGGGGTTTTTTTACCGTTTATTGACCGGTTTGTCAATTTTTAAAACTTTAGTTGCAGTTAAAACCTAATGTAAAATATTAAATAAATAAAAGACTTAATTTAAAGCGTAAAGTAAATAACGATAATGAAATTGCGATAAATAAAATTGCGATAAAATAAAATTGCGATAATTAAAAAGTACGATAATTAAAAGTGCAATTAAATACAATAACAATAAATAAAAGTGCGATAATTAGAAGTGCAATTAAATATAAAATAAAGGAAATTAAATATGAAATAAAAGAATTATGCTTATTTAAACTTCCGTAATCATGATGTTTGACGTGTTAATTTTAGTTTTATGCCCATGGGTTAATTGTCCTTTGTCCTGGATTATTTAATATGTCCGTCTGGTTTTTGTCCATAACAGTCCATCAGTCATAAATATAAAGTGCGAGTGTCCTCGTCAAATTATCCTTATACTCGAAGTTAAATATTCCAACTAATTGGGGACTTAAACTGTAACAAGGTTTTAATACTTTGTTCAATAATTACACCAGGATATCGACTGCGTGTAACCCAAGGTTTTAATACTTTGTTAACAATTATGCCAAGTGTCCTTGTACATAATTTCACCCCTGTTTTAATAATTCCATAGACTATTAATTCATTCCTGTGTCCGGTTAAATGAACGATTATTCGTACATATAAATACCCCCCATCGTGTCCGATCGAGTGTATATAGTTATTTATGGGTACGTCCAATTGTAAATCTTTATATTAAAATTAACAAACTATCATTTAGTTAAACAAATATAAAGACCATTAATAGCCCATAGTCTAATTTCCACAAGTGTCGTTCTTTTGTCCAAACCCCAATTATGGTACAAAGCCCAATTACTCAATTTTAGTAATTAGCCCAACATCATGATTACTTCGGTATTAAATAAGCATAATAATAACTTAGCTACGAGATATTAAATTAAAAAGGTTGAACATAACTTACAATGATTAAAAATAGCGTAGCGTTACACGGACAGAATTTCGACTTACACCCTTACAACATTTGCTAACATACCCTTATTATTAGAATTAAAATTAAAATTAAAATATATATATATATATATATATATATATATATATATATATATATATATATATTACGTATGAATGAGGAGAAGAAAAAGATGATTAAAAACGATCAAAATGCGTTGACTTTTATAGGCAATTTTGTCCAGGGTCTCTCTGCGAGTCGCGGTATATTTCCCCTTCAAACTCCGCAAGTCGCGGAGTTTGCTTTTACAGCTCATCCCTTTTTGGATCTTCTTTGCCGACTTTTTTAATATATAAATATAATATATATATATATAATTTATATAATTAATTATATATTATATTATATTTATATACATAGTTAACTTGTAATTTTTAGTCCGTTGCGTCGAGCGTTGAGAGTTGACTCTGGTCCCGGTCCCGGATTTTCGAACGTCCTTGCGTACAATTTAATATCTTGTACTTTGCGTTTTGAATCTTGTACTCTTGTAATTTCGAGACGTTTCTTATCAATAATTGGAACCTCTTTGATTGTATTTTGTACTTTTGAGCTTTTTGGTCGTTTGCGTCTTCAATTTGTCGAATCTATCTTTTGTCTTCACCTTTTATTATTTAAACGAATATCACTTGTAAATAGAACAATTGCAACTAAAAGCTTGTCTTTCTTGAGGAATAATGCTATGAAATATATGTTCATTTTTAACATTATCAAATATTCCCACACTTGAGCGTTGCTTGTCCTCAAGCAATATAGTCTTGAAATACTAGAATCACTTCTTTATTCTTCACACTTTGTACATCAGTGATTTCTTTACGGCGGTATAAACAATGGTAGTAACGATGTGGTTTACAGTCTCACATGACTATAAAAATTTAGATCCATTAAGGAAATTGGATCTTTATGAAAACATTTGATCTTTTGAAAATTCATTCTAGCTTTTACCCTAGCTAAGTTTTCCGGAATAACCCTTCACCGGTGTTTGCAAATTGTTTTTGTGGGTTTAGTGGGTTTCAGATTTGAAAATTTTAGCTCAAAACTTGTGGTTTTGTGTCACCCACTTGCTAACCTTGTATTAGGAAAGCAACACGTCCAGTATACTTGCCCCGTATATTACCTTTCGGTAAACTACCGTCCGGTTGTAAAGGAAAGCGTTGAACAAGCAACTGTTAAGGCAATGTCCCCTGACATACTTTTAATTATGGTCTATAACGTGTCGGACGCAATTACTATCCTTTGTAGGAGCAATAGTAAAGCTCACCCTTATAATTTTTCGGTCTGGCACAAGGTACTGTCTTCGACCATGCTATGCAACCACCGTTCTTACGGTTGACACCCGATTTGGTTCAGGTGACCTAATGAATTCCAGGTGAATTCCTAGGATTTTACGTTCAATGGTAATGAACGCATTGAAAATAGGTTTTCAGAAAACAAATCGGTTTTAATTTGATCAAAATATTTTCTCGTTCAAGCTCGAGTTTAGATATCATTGAATTCCATGAGTTTGTAATTCTCAATCTTTAAGGTCAATCTCTAGGATTGAGTAATATCAGTCTTAAAAGCTGATTTTTGATCTTTAAGGAGATTATCCTTTCTGGGGATCTGATTCATTAGTCTTATCAAGCTAATTTGCACGGTGCCCCCCCATTGTACGAGACAGATCCTCTCATAGTTAGGATAAGTCTGACCACTTGGCGACCCTGTTTTATGCTGAGGTCCGTGGATTTCCTGCTGATTTTAGTGATGACTTTTCTAGATTTTTCGTCAACCTACAACTGGTATGGACGACAACTTCTTGACCTAAATCAAGAAGCGCGTTTCTTTTTCGGAAGACTTTACTTCCTTTTAATGATGGAATTGATTCATTGTGTAGATCCATCTTTCTTACAGTAAATCGGGTAAAACTGTTTAGTTTAGTCCAAAGCAAAAGTATCTTTAATTATTTGTTATAGAAATATGTGACATATGTTTAAAATAACTTGGTAAATTTTCCCACACTTGGCTTTTATTTTCCTTTTTATTGTCCTCTATTCCATTTTAAATGAATTCTAACATTTTGGTTTGTTTCTCAATTTATTTCCTTTCCGAGGTAACAATAATTTCGGTGTTAACACCTAGTTTTATCGTTCATAAATATGTATAAACATGATTTTGAGTTCATTTAATTGAAAATTTTCAAAAATTTTACTAGAATTGAGTAGTCAGTATATAAGACTGGGGCTGTTCTTTATTATCAGAGAGCACTAGATTCTAATACAACTACTGCTTTACTAGTATTTCTAATGGTAACCAAGTGTATAAAGTAAAAATTTTAAAATTCGAAAGAATTTAACCCCTTCCCACACTTAAGATCTTGCAATGCCCTCATTTGCAAGAAATTAGTAACAATTTAAATTATTGAGGGTGATTAGCGTAGAAAAATGATTAAATTTTACCAAATTTTCCAAACATATTAGCGTTTGTTCGTTGAATGATAAATGGTGCACATCATTTGTTCATTCCGTCTTGTTGTTATTTCACATATATTTTGCATCTTGTCGTCAAAATTAGTTGCTTTTGCTGAACTTAATGCCAGTCTTTGAAAATGCGTTGTTTTACCCTGTTGTGTACATAAGATAAACTGCAAACATATATACATATTTTTGAAGTTTGGTATATTACCCCACATTCAAAAATTATTAAAATCTAATAATAAAAGTTAGAAAATTATAAAAACTATTACAATATTAACATAAGTGTTAAATGTAGTAACATTACAAAAATAAAATAAATAAAACTAAATAAACTAGGGTTGATACTGATACCAGTAGGGGTTCCATGCATAACCATATGTGTTATAGAATGCTTCAGCTGGGTTATAAGTAGGATACGGTGGTTGGATCTCTATAGACCAGGGAGGAAATACGGGCTTTGGAGTAGGAATATAGTTTCTACCTATATGTTGGCAATGAGCTATGATGTGATTTTGATGAACTTGCCAATCTTCAAATGCTCGATGTCTAGCATTTTCATACTCTTGTGAAGCTATAAACCTTTGCATTTCTGTCATTTCATTTCCCCCTCCCACATTACCTGGCTGTTGATTTCTTTCAACATGTGGAGGTCTTCCATTATATTGTACTGCGGCGTTATTTCGCCTCTTCAAAACCTTAGCACCATGATATACATTTAAACCATTGTATCGTGGGGTTCTGGTTCTTCGATTAATAATCCCCCCGACTTATATCCACATCGAGATACTCAGCAATTAATGTAATAAATATACCACCTCCTATTATACTGTGCGGTCTCATCCCCCTAACCATAGCTAATAAATAATAACCCACACAATAAGGTATACTTATAGCGCTTTGTGGGTCTCGAATACACATGTGATAAAATAAATCTTGCTCATTTATCTTTTCCTTATTTTTACCTCGCTGTGTAATCGAGTTCGCTAGAAACCTGTGAATTACTCTTAACTCAGCTCTATCTATATCCAAATAAGAGTAATTTCCCCCTTTAAATCGGTGATGGCTAGTCATTTGACTCCATACACCATGCGTATCAAAATTTTCATCAATCTTCCTACCATTTAATATCAACCCTCGACAATCGGCAGATGCTAGCTCCTCAAGCGTATATATACGTAAGGCCCGAGCCATGTCTAGTAGAGACATGTGGTGCATCGAACCTCCTAACAAAAATCTAATAAAAGTTCGATCGGTTAAACTAGCTACCCGATCATTTATTTCTATACTACACAATAATTCTTCACACCATACTTTATATACAGGTCTACGCATGTTGAATAATTGTACCCAATAGTTAAAAGTAGAATTACCATACCTCTGTGTATGTAATTCTCTAATCCGTTCGCCTAATCCTACAGCTTCTAACGGTTCCCATTCTATTACCCTAGGTACTTCAACAGCTTTAGAATGAAGAGTGTGCAAGCTCCTTTGGTATTTTGGATAATCTATCCAACGTCTATCTAATCTCAAGTTCGGGTGCAAATCTTCCACGTGCATATCTGAAAATGGCATAACTGGATGAGGTATATCTTGTTTGTAATAGTTATCAACATCCTGTTGTTCCGCATTCTCAGGAGGAGCAATGCGAGCTTGGGATGAAGATTCACCCCTTTCAGTCTGCAAAACACATCAAACACAATTTTTGTGCATCCAAATATGCATTAGTGTCAGCAAAATCATTAATCAAAATAATTACAATGACATGTTCAATTTATATCAAACTTATGCTCATTTTCATATTTTTATCAAATCTACACTTTTTCAAATAAGCATATACGAAAATGTTCGCTAAGTTCATAAGCATTCAACTCAAATAACATGTCAAAATAATCATTATTAGTAATTAAACAAGTTTTAAATGACATTATCTCTCAAAAATCAAGTTCATGAATTTTAGACTTGAAAAAGTCCACTTTAATTCTCAAAAATCATGTTTAGGCTCAAAGTTTGGATCATTTAACTACCTAAACATGTTACACTACTTAATTTAGCAATAATCCATGACAAAAATCGGCCATAACCTGTTTATATCAAAAAGCCCCAAATTACTCAAGAACACAAACCCTAGATTACTCAAAATTTGAAGTTTAAGGCTTCTAATCATGTTAAATAGCATCAATCTAGGTTATACAAGCATAATACATAAGCAATTTAAGCATAATTATACTAAAAAGCATCAAAATCGAATTGGGTATAAATTTGTTCAAGAATACTAATTTTCGGATTATATGGTGTTTAGGTGTAGAAATTTACCGTTTTCCTTGAGTAATTCCTTGATAGCATCCTTCTCAATCTGATTTTAGTAAAAAATGTGATGATTTTTGGTGAAAAATTTCGATTTTGGGAGTGTTTTTTCGGGTTTTTCGCAATAAATTGAGTTGTGAGTGTTGGGGACTGATCTGTTCGTTCAGTTATATTTTTTTCTGTATTTTACAAACTCCGCGAGTCGCAGTGTATTTCCCCTTCAAACTCCGCGAGTCGCGGAGTTTATTTATTTATTTTTTTTATTTATTTTTTTTTCTAAATCTTTAACTTATAAAACAAATATTAATTAATTTTAAAAATTTGTTTCCCTTGTTATTTAGGACAAGGTCGTTTCGGAATGTTGTCCTAGTCCGTCACTCGACAAAATTTTAAAATTTGTCTTTTTGAAGCGTTGTTTTAAAAGCAAAGATTTTTGGGTTTTTTTTTTTAATGATTTTGGCATACTTTAATTCAATAAGATTAAAAATAATGATAATAAAAGTTCTCGTCCCTCCCTCGGGTAAAGCAATTTCGGTTCAACGACCTAGTCTTCAACTTACGACGAATTTTTAAAAATTATATTTTTAACTTAGCAAAATAAAGTAAATTTTTGTTTTTAAATTCACACCAAACTTAAATTTAAAATGCATAAAATTAAAAATTCATATTTTAAAAATTCACACCAAACTTAAATTATATTTTTGTTTTTATACATACAAACTTATAATAAAAATATTAATTTTCCAAATATTTACAATTTTAAATATATTGATTTAAAAAAGTTTACAATATCAAGTTAAGATTTATATATTAATTTTAAAAATATGGTAAAAATAAAATTAAAAATCTTTTTTGGCTTTTATTCCACTTTAATCAATCAAATATTATCAAAAATATGCGCCCCTCTTTTCGGTAAAGTAATTTCGGTTCCATAACCTAATTTAACTCATGACGAATTTTTGAAATATTTTGAGTTTGATTGATTAAAGATATTTATACCTTAAGAATAAACGGTAAATTTCGCAGTGATGTAATAAATTTTTGTATGATATCAACAATTTCTGTCGCAAGACCTAATTTCATCGAATACCAATTTAATACTTTATAGCGAACAAATTAGCGTTTATTATCAAAAGGTTAAAAATAAAAATAAAAATAAAAACTGTACAAACTTACCTGTGAGATAGTATTCTTAGTGATATGCTCTAGCCCACTCATAAGATAGTCGGACTAATTGATTTTCCATGGCTACATAGGCGTAACCTCGAGCATTTAATGTTTTTTCTTCTAAACATATGAACGGTCCATCTCTGCATAAAGTAACAAATTCGGTGTTTGAATAAGTTTGATTATTTGAACATTTACCTTCGTGTGACCATTTTCCACATTTGTGACATCTTTCAAGGTGTCGTACTCTCCTTTTCGCTGCGGATTTTGATTTTCCTTTACCAAATTGTAACTTATTATCTTCGCATCTGGATTCTTTTCTTACTCCGTCCAATTTACCTCTGATTAATGATACTATTTCATTCGGAAGTGTGTCATTATTACGTTTAGTGATCAAAGCGTGTAGCATTAGACCATGGTTTAGTTCACAGGAAGTCTTCATTTCGTAAAAACCTAAAAAAAAAAATTCAGAATGGGGGGAGAAGACTAGTTCTTTAGGGTCTGCTAGGGAAAGACCATTCGGGTTCCATTTTCGAGAACTACACGAAAACAGAAAATCTAACTCTAACAGAAATACATATTATCCTTTAAAGACTTGATTCTCCCCACACTTAGTTAGCTGTGGTGTCAAAATTGTGATTAACTTCGTTGTCAACTTCCATTGGACTATCTATGTAATGTTTAACTCTGTGACCATTAACCTTAAATTCAATCCCATTTGAATTTATTAATTCTACTGTTCCGTATGGGAAAACTCTTTTGACTATGAATGGTCCAGACCATCTTGATTTCAATTTTCCAGGAAATAGCTTGAATCGTGAATTGAAAAGAAGAACTATGTCGCCTTCTTTAAATTCTTTTGAACTTCTGATTCTTTTATCATGCCATTTCTTCATTCTTTCTTTATAGATTAACGAATTTTCGTATGCTTTATGTCTTAATTCTTCTAATTTGTTTAATTGACTTAACCGTAGACGTCCAGCTTCATGTAAATCAAGATTACATGTCTTCAAAGCCCAAAATGCTTTGTGTTCAATTTCTACGGGAAGATGACATGCTTTTCCGTAAACGAGTTTGAAAGGCGTGGTTCCAATTGGAGTTTTGTAGGCTGTTCTAAAAGCCCAGAGTGCATCCTCCAATTTAATGGACCATTCCTTCGGATTTGATCCTACGGTTTTCTCTAGAATACGTTTTAAAGCTTGGTTGGTATTTTCAACTTGTCCACTTGTTTGTGGATGATATGCGGTGGAGATTTTATGAGTTACTCCATATCTTTTAAGAACTTTCTCAAGTTGATTATTACAGAAATGAGATCCCCGATCACTTATTAAAGCTTTCGGTGTTCCAAACCTTGCAAAAAGACGTTTTAAAAAGTTGACTACAACTCGTGCATCGTTAGTTGGGAGAGCTTGTGCTTCCGCCCATTTAGATACATAATCAATGGCTACGAGAATGTATAAATTATTATGAGATTTTGGAAATGGACCCATAAAGTGAATACCCCAAATGTCAAATACTTCACATACTTGAATGATATTTTGTGGCATTTCATCACGTTGGCTTATTTCTCCGGCCCTTTGACAAGCATCACAGGATTTGCATAGAAGGTGTGCGTCTTTGTAAATTGTAAGCCAATAGAATCCAGCATCGTAAACTTTTCTTGCTGTTAGTTGAGGCCCATAATGCCCTCCTGTTGGTCCTGTGTGACAATGGATTAAGATTTTACTAGCTTCATCTCCGAATACACATCGACGTATTATTCTATCAGGACAACTTTTAAACAGATGTGGATCTTCCCAGAAATAGTGTTTTATATCACTAAAGAATTTCTTTCGTTTTTGGTACGACAATCCTTTTTTAAGGAATCCACATACTAAGTAGTTTGCATAGTCTGCAAACCATGGAATTTCATTATAATATATCTTCAATAGATATGCATCAGGAAAGTTGTCTTGTATGGCCGATTCATTTAGAACTTCTAATTCGGGATTTTCAAGACGAGAAAGATGATCAGCGGCGAGATTTTCTGCTCCTCTTTTATCTCGGATTTCAATATTGAACTCTTGTAAGAGTAAGATCCAACGGATTAATCTTGGTTTGGCATCTTGTTTCGAAAATAGGTATCTAAGAGCAGAATGGTCGGTATAGACCACCGTTTTTGCTAGAACGAGATATGAACGAAATTTGTCAAAAGCAAAGACAATAGCAAGGAGTTCTTTTTCAGTAGTTGTGTAATTTGTTTGCGCTCCTTGTAACGTCTTACTAGCGTAATATATAGGTTGAAATCGTTTTTCAATCATTTGTCCTAAAACGGCTCCCATTGGAAAATCACTTGCATCGCACATTAGTTCAAATGGTAGATTCCAATTTGGAGTTATCATAATCGGCGCATTAGGGAGTTTTTCTTTAAGAATATTAAAAGATTTGATGCATTCATCTGAAAAGATGAATGGAGCATCCTTTTCTAGAAGTTTATTCATAGGAGTGGCAATTTTAGAAAAATCTTTTATGAAACGTCGGTAAAAACCGGCATGCCCTAGAAAACTCCTAACTCCTCTAACATTGGTGGGATGTGGAAGTTTAGAAATTACATCTACTTTAGCTCTATCCACTTCAATTCCTTCCTTTGAGATTTTATGACCAAGAACGATGCCTTCTTTAACCATGAAATGACATTTCTCCCAATTAAGTACTAGATTTGATTATTCGCATCTAATAAGCATTCGTTCCAGATTAACTATACATGTTTCAAATGTATCACTGAAGACTGAAAAGTCATCCATGAAAACTTCCATGCATTCTTCTATCATGTCGTGAAAAATCGCCATCATGCACCTTTGAAAGGTTGCAGGGGCGTTGCAAAGTCCAAATGGCATGCGTTTGTAAGCAAAAGTACCATAAGGGCACGTGAATGTGGTTTTCTCTTGGTCCTCGGGTGCTGTTGGAATTTGAAAATATCCGCAAAAACCATCTAGAAAACAATAGTAACTGTTTCCGGCTAACCTTTCCAACACTTGATCAATGAAAGGTAAGGGAAAGTGATCTTTTCTGGTGGCGTCATTTAATTTTCTATAATCAATACATACACGCCATCCTGTTACAGTCCTAGTAGGAATAAGCTCATTTTTCTCATTTGTGATGACAGTCATGCCGCCCTTCTTAGGTACGCATTGAACTGGGCTTACCCATGGACTATCAGAAATTGGATAAATTAAACCTGCATCAAGCAGTTTAATAATTTCTTTCTTAACAACATCTTGCATATTAGGATTTAGTCTTCGTTGGCGTTGCACATACGTTTTATGACCTTCTTCCATAAGGATTTTATGTGTGCAATACGAAGGACTTATTCCTTTAATATCATGAATCTTCCATGCAATGGCTGGTTTATGAGCTTTCAACATAGAAATGAGTTGATATTTTTCATTTTCAGTAAGAGAAGTCGATATTATTACAGGTAATTCAGATTCACCATGTAAATAAGTGTATTCCAAATGGTTTGGAAGTGGCTTTAACTCTAATGTCGGTGGTTCTTCTATCGATGATTTATATCGATATCTGTCTTCTTCTTTTAGCATTTGAATTTCTTCTGTTATTGGTTCATATCCATTAGCTATTAGTGTAGCTAACATTTCAGTTTCACCAATTGGTTCAGTTCCTTCTCCTAAAGATCATTCTCCTGTTCCTTGTAATTCTGGAAATTCTTCTAACAATTCTGCATGTGATTCTGTAGTTTGAATATAATAACATGTATCATCTGCAGATTGTGGTTGTTGCATTGCTCTATCAACTGAAAAGGTAACACTCTCGTCCTCTATATTTAGGGTCAGTTTCTTACCAAACACGTCTATCATTGCTTTAGCCGTGTTTAAGAATGGTCTTCCTAATATGAGAGGAACTTGAGAATCTTCTTCCATGTCCAGAACAACAAAATCTACTGGAAATAATAAAGTACCAACTTTAACTAGCATGTTCTCCATTATCCCTCTAGGATATTTTATTGATCGATCGACTAGTTGTATGCTTATTCGTGTTGGTTTCAATTCTCCAAGGTCTAGTTTAGTGTATAGTAAATACGGCATTAAATTTATACTAGCACCTAAATCTGCCAATGCTTCTATTGAACTAAGACTATCCAGAAAACATGGAATTGTGAAACTTCCTGGATCAGATAATTTTTCTGGTATCTTATTCAACAGCACTGCTGAACAATTAGCATTCATAGTAACGGCCGAGAGTTCTTCCATTTTCTTTCTATTCGATATTAGATCTTTCAGAAATTTAGCATATCTAGGCATTCCTGAAATTACATCAATGAAAGGAAGATTTACATTTATTTGTTTAAACATATCCAAGAATTTGGATTGCTCGGCTTCAAGTTTCTCTTTTTTCATTTTACTCGGGTAAGGAAGTGGTGGTTGGTATGGTTTAACATAAGGTTTAGCCTTAACTGTGTTATCTTCATTAACCTTTTCAACTACCGGTTCTTTTTCCTTATCTTGTTCAGGTTGTGGTTCTTGCGGAGTAGGAATAGCTTCATCAGAAATTACAGGTATTTCAGGTGGTTTAAGTGTTGTACCACTTCATGTGGTAATGGCTTTAGCTGTTTCATTCCGGGGGTTAGCGTTTGTATCACTAGGTAGACTTTCCGGTTTTCTTTCACCTATTAACCTTGCTAGGTTACTTACTTCTTGTTCCAAATTTTGAATAGAAGCTTGTTGATTTCTAAATGCTTGAGCATTTTGTTCATTGGTTTGTTTCTGAGATGTGAAAAACTGTGTTTGAGTTTCAACTAGCTTCGTCATCATATCTTCTAAATTTGGCTTTTTATCATCGGTTTGTTGTGGTTTGTTTTGAAAATTAGGTCTTTGCTGATTGTAAGTATTGTTGGATACTTGTTGATTGCTAGGACCTTGTTGGTTGTTGTATGGAACATTTCGATTATAATTCTAGTTTTGATTGTAAATCGGTCTTGGCGGTTGATAATTATTCTGATAATTATTTCCAGGCCTTTGGTTTATGTATGAAATATTCTCTCTTTGTTCCATTGTTAGTTCAATACTGAGACAATCTTTTGTCAAATGTGGTCCTCCACACTGCTCACAACTAATTCGTATTGAATGTATATCCTTAGTCATCTTTTCCATTCGTCTCTCGACAGCATCTATCTTTGCAGAAATGGAATCTAAGTCATGGCTAGAATCGGCTCTAGCTGCTTTAGATGATCTAACGATATCTTTTTCTTGGTGCCACTCATGTGAGTGGGAAGTAGTGTTATCAATAATTTTGTAAGCATCAGTTTCTGTTTTCTTCATAATGGAACCACCAGCTGCTATATCTATATCTTTTCTTGTAGTGATGTCGCATCCTTGGTAGAATATTTGTACTATTTGACAAGTGTCTAAACCATGTTGCGGACATCCTCTCAATAACTTTCCAAATCTGGTCCATGCCTCATATAGAGTTTCATTTGGTTTCTGTGTGAACGTAACAATTTCTCCTTGAAGTCTCACGGCTTTAGATGCCGGAAAGAATTGTTTAAGAAAATTTTCAACTAAAACGTCCCATGTATCAATTGCCCCTTCAGGTAACGATTCCAACCAATCTTTGGCTTCTCCCTTTAAAGTCCAGGGAAATAACATGAGATATATCTGTTCATCCTCAACTTCTCTTATTTTAAATAGTGTGCAGATTCTATTAAAGGTACGAAGATGTTCATTTGGATCTTCCTTCGGCGCACCACTAAATTGGCATTGATTAGTTATCATGTGTAGAATTTGTCCTTTGATTTCATAATCTGGCGCATTAATGTCAGGATGAGTAATTGCGTGACCTTGGCCAGTGCGTTTAGCTCGCATTCGGTCTTCCATACTTAGAGGTTCCAGATTTTCCATGATTGAATTTGTTGAATCTGAATCACTAGAGGATTCTGATTTAATGGTTCGTTCCTCAACAATCTCTGTTTGAATGATTGGTGGTTCCGGAGGAAAAATTAATGGTTCAGGATCTATGAATCGTCCCTGAATATTTTTCGGATTCTCAATTGTGAGATCGGGTTTAAAAAATGGATTATCGGAAATTTGAATTGGAGTACTTGGTCGACTGGATGACGATTCTAAAGAAAAATCAAGGGCGACAATATTTGCTAGATGTCTTGATCGAGTTACAGGTGGTGAACGTACAAAAGGTGGTGAACGTCTTGCTCGGTGCATTCACTGAATATCCTATTAGTTTTTAAATGGAAAGAAAAATTATATAAGTTATCCAATTAATAGACTTTTCTGATTTTGCCCACGTTTCAAATAGCCAAAAGATGCAGCAGAGGGGCAGGATTCGTTTGGTCTCAATATAATTGAGTACTGTTTGGCTCCAATAACCCGGTCCACGTACAAATCCAACTATTACTACGAACCAGAAAATTTTGATGTCTATCAATTTAACCACTTAAAATAAATTTTCGTAATTTTAAGAAATTTAGATAAGAAATAGAATAAAAATCTATGTCCTAAAAACTAGAATGGCGAGAAATAAGAAAGAAAAAGAGCGTGTCGAAAAAGATTGAAAAAGAAAAGGGTTGAAAAATAAAAGGCGTCGAAAAATAAGAAAGAAAAAGAATGACTTATAAAACTTTAAAACACTCGACTAACCTAACCTTATTACTATCACTAACTTAAAATTAAAATTGCAAATTGAGATTACTAATTGGAGTGATAATTGATACATAGGTAAAAGGCGTCGAAAAATAAAAATACTAAAGTAGCGCGTTGAAACTTAAAAAAAAAAACTAAAAACTAAGAATTAAAAGTTGCGTCTAAAAATATTAAAGCTTACAAGTAAAACCATATCCTAAATGGCAATAACTTAAAAAGGTACTAAAACTTAAAAAGGCGTCGCAAAATTCTAAAGCACTTAAATCTTAGTCTAAAGAAAAAGCACTTAAGGGATTTTATGGCAAAGCCTAAAAATCTAGAAGTAAAAATAACTATGGCAAAAACTATATTTAAAACTAAATACGAGTGAATAATACAACAAATTACGCTAAAACAATTAAAAAGGGACAAAATATAAAAATATACTAAAAGTTATAAAAAGTACAATTTTTATAAAAATATTATTTTTATATTATTTATTTAATAAAACTATTAATTTTATAATTTAATAAAACTAATTAAACTAGATACATAAATTAATTAAAACTTAAATTAAATACTAAATTAATTAAATATTTAACCCTAAATACAAATTAATTAATAATAATTAATAATACTCCGTATTTAATGCATATTAGGGTTCTGTCAGGCGCTTGTCAGGGTGGTTCCGCGAGTCGCGGTACACCTGGCAACAAGCTCCGCGAGTCGCGGGGTTTGAAATTTTAGATTAGGTGGTTTCGTTTGACAGGTTTCGTAATTATTTTTTTTATTTTTCTTTTTTAATTAATATATTTATATAAATTTAATAAAACTTATATTTTAAAAACTAAAATAAAAATAGAAATGTTTTATAATTTTATAAATAAAAATCTTAAAACTAGATTTATATATATATATTTTTTTCAGTTTTTATTTTATGCTTTAAATAAACACAAAATATTTAAATAAAACTTATATTTTTATAAAATAAAAATAAAGAAACTTTATAAAACTTAAATATTTAACAAACTCGTAAAAATATTTATATTTTCGTTTTTCTTTTTATATTTTCGAATATTTAAAACGTATTTTTACAAAAGCGTATTTTTTATAAAAGTAAACTAATTTTTTTTTATATAGCGTTGCGCTTCCGGCTTTTAAGCTAGATTTTAAAATCCCCGGCAGCGGCGCCAAAAATACTTGATGTTATGCGAGGTGTATATGAAATAGCTTATATTTTACTAGGAAAAACAATTAAATACGATACAATTTTACACAAGATATTTATTTATTTATAGAATGGATATACTTAATCGTACAGTAGTGTAGTTTTTAGTAAGTCCGGTTCGTTCCACAGGGAAAATCTTTAAACAAAGCTTAACGCTATATTAGTTTTAATTTATAAAAATACAAATATAAATAAGTAATATTATTATTATAAAGGGGGGTTTTTTTACCGTTTATTGACCGGTTTGTCGATTTTTAAAACTTTAGTTGCAGTTAAAACCTAATGTAAAATATTAAATAAATAAAAGACTTAATTTAAAGCGTAAAGTAAATAACGATAATGAAATTGCGATAAATAAAAGTGCGATAAAATAAAATTGCGATAATTAAAAAGTACGATAATTAAAAGTGCAATTAAATACAATAACAATAAATAAAAGTGCGATAATTAGAAGTGCAATTAAATATAAAATAAAGGAAATTAAATATGAAATAAAAGAATTATGCTTATTTAAACTTCCGTAATCATGATGTTTGACGTGTTGATTTTAGTTTTATGCCCATGGGTTAATTGTCCTTTGTCCTGGATTATTTAATATGTCCGTCTGGTTTTTGTCCATAACAGTCCATCAGTCATAATTATAAAGTGCGAGTGTCCTCGTCAAATTATCCTTATACCCGAAGTTAAATATTTCAACTAATTGGGGACTTAAACTGTAACAAGGTTTTAATACTTTGTTTAATAATTACACCAGGATATCGACTGCGTGTAACCCAAGGTTTTAATACTTTGTTAACAATTACGCCAAGTGTCCTTGTACATAATTTCACCCCTGTTTTAATAATTCCATAGACTATTAATTCATTCCCGTGTTCGGTTAAATGAACGATTATTCGTACATATAAATACCCCGCCCATCGTGTCCGATCGAGTGTATATGGTTATTTATGGGTACGTCCAATTATAAATCTTTATATTAAAATTAACAAACTATCATTTAGTTAAACAAATATAAAGCTCATTAATAGCCCATAGTCTAATTTCCACAAGTGTCGTTCTTTTGTCCAAACCCCAATTATGGTACAAAGCCCAATTACTCAATTTTAGTAATTAGCCCAACATCATGATTACTTCGGTATTAAATAAGCATAATAATAACTTAGCTACGAGACATTAAATTAAAAAGGTTGAACATAACTTACAATGATTAAAAATAGCGTAGCGTTACACGGACAGAATTTCGACTTACACCCTTACAACATTTGCTAACATACCCTTATTATTAGAATTAAAATTAAAATTAAAATTAAAATATAATATATATATATATATATATATATATATATATATATATATATATATATATATATATATATATATATATATATATATATATATATATATATATATATATATATATATATATATATATATATATATTACGTATGAATGAGGAGAAGAAAAAGATGATTAAAAACGATCAAAATGCGTTGGCTTTTATAGGCAGTTTTGTCCAGGGTCTCTCCGCGAGTCGCGGTATATTTTCCCTTCAAACTCCGCAAGTCGCGGAGTTTGCTTTTACAGCTCATCCCTTTTTGGATCTTCTTTGCCGACGGTTTTAATATATAAATATAATATAAATATAATTTATATAATTAATTATATATTATATTATATTATATTTATATACATAGTTAACTTGTAATTTTTAGTCCGTTGCGTCGAGCGTTGAGAGTTGACTCTGGTCCCGGTTCCGGATTTTCGAACGTCCTTGCGTACAATTTAATATCTTGTACTTTGCGTTTTGAATCTTGTACTCTTGTAATTTCGAGACGTTTCTTATCAATAATTGGAACCTCTTTGATTGTATTTTGTACTTTTGAGCTTTTTGGTCGTTTGCGTCTTCAATTCGTCGAATCTATCGTTTGTCTTCACCTTTTATTATTTAAACGAATATCACTTGTAAATAGAACAATTGCAACTAAAAGCTTGTCTTTCTTGAGGAATAATGCTATGAAATATATGTTCGTTTTTAACATTATCAATACACTATCTATGTAATAAATGCAGGAAAACGTGTCTAGACTTAAGAATGATAAACAAGTAATTTCTGACAAGAAAGGATAAGCAAAACTCGGTAAAAATAGATAGGGACATAGTCCAGACTCACTAATGCATCCTAACAATTACCAGTTAAACACACTAATGCAAATTCTGGTTCCCTATGACCTCAAGCTCTGATACCAACTGTGATGACTCGTCCAAATCCATTTGGATGAATACATCATTCATCGATTTCACAGTTGTTGCGACCCAACAAAATTGTCATTGACGGCGCCGTCTACTTAGGTCCCGTTACATGGTCATAAGTCTTTAAGATGACGTTTGACCAAAATATGTCGCATTCATTTCAAATGTAAAAGTGTTTCAAGTTTACAAAGGTAGTTCCACGACTAGTTACATTAAAATGTTTAACGTACAAATGAAACCTATGCGACACAATTTTAAAAATAAGCCAAAAGATGCTCTATGTATGCATATATACTCGATATCCAAGCAAGTATCAAAAAGAGTGCGGAAGCATGCATCACATAGCGTTCAAGGACCTGAGAAAACGTATAGAAACTGTTAACGAAAAACGTTGGTGAAATCATAGGTGTATTAGTAAACGTTGTATTTGAACCACAAGATTTAATATAGTTAATTATCCAAATTGTTTGCATTCCAAAATGTTTGTGGAGCACCCAATTATCAAGACTTTACTATTTGGTACCCTGTTACGTAGTGTTAGAACATACACTATAATCAAAAATATATTTCATCCGTCGACGGTTGCGAACCATCCGAATGAGGGCACGTCTAGCCCGCATGGATCCATACAACATAAGTTCACGCTCACACCCGCAAGGTTACTAATGATAATTGAATTGAGGATTTTTGTTCAAACTCTCACGTGGAATGTTTGTTTCGTACTTATGTTCAAAGTATAAATGTAAGTTGTATAAATTGTATAGGTTTCTCATCCCATGTTTTAAAGTACAAAAGTTGTTGAGAAGGTGGGACTATGATCTCACCTTGAGTGCACGAGTAAATTAGGTACTTCACAAAGTAACGTGTGCAAGAACGAATGCTAGTCTTGACCTAAACAAGTAGGTTGTATCAGTAACAGTAAAAACGGTTGGTCAAAGATGTTCAATTAGTCCTATGGCTCGTTACGACTCGATTAATGTAGCATGTGAATCAAATTGTCAAGTTTCATGCAAGATTCAAGTATAAAAGCATGTTAGAAACGATCGCATAAGTATTCGGTTAAGTTCGATTAAAAGTCAAACTTGGTCAAACTTGGTCAAAGTCAACGGGGTCAGGTCGGGTATCCGACAATTTTTCTTTGAAAGATAAGCATATATAAGTATGTTGGTCAAGTTTCATGTTAATCGGACATGTATAGCATAGCGGGAATTAAACGAAAATAAAAAATAAAAAAATGGACAGCAGCCATCAGATGCGCCGCATCTGCAAGTGATGTGCCGCATCTGCAGCAGATGCGCCGCATCCAAGGCAGATGCACCGCACCTATATCTTATTCAGTGAAACTGCTTTAAAAATTACAAGTCTCGGACCAAACTTCAATTTATCGTAACTAATGAACCGTAAACACCTAAAACGCATACCATACATCGTTGGAAAGGTAATTTAACGAGGAATACAACTAAACACATACAAACAACATTGCAAAGCATTTAATGCATCAAAAGTTCATAATCAAGCCTATCAAACCCTAACCCAAATCACCAAAACAATAACCATGTTAATGAAGTTTCCTTAATCAACCTACACATCAAAATGAAGCTAGTGATGCTAGTAATACAATTATTACATGAACTTTTAACATTTAACAATATTAAACAACCAAATCACCAAATCAAACATACCAACTTTCAAGTTCATGCTAGTTACCTAAAATAACAAGATCGAACATATAAATCACATATTCATGTTAGTCTTGAGCCATAGACACTAATTAACACCTTTATAAGTCAAAATCATCAAGAACACAAAATCTAGTGTTTTTAGAAAGTTACCTAAATGAGATGTAATCGGTATGAATTCGAAGAGGAAGATGCAAGGATTCCAAATATGTAATTTGTTTGAATTGATGCTTGCTAGATCTTGAATAGATGATGAATTTGTGTTGAGTGAATTGAGAGAAAAGTGGAAGTATTAGAGAAAAAGGAAAAGATGAAATAAATGGATGAGAGGTCACGGTTGACTAGTTGACCTAGTCAAAACTATGGCCTCTTGGCAAGTTTAGTCCCTCAACTTTAAATTTAGGTGCGTGAATTACCTAAACGAAATATTTTAAAACGCGTATTAATAGAAGATGTTATAATCATATAACGGACTTTAAATAAATAAACAGAAATTAAACGGAAAAAGGTGGGATGTTACAATAGTGAGGTACTGACATCTACATGATACGTTTTGTAAACATTGCATTCTTTTGAAAAGGCACACCATAAATGAATATCAAATTCCAAGGTTTATGACGTCTGATGATTTTTACATATAGACAATCACCGTAAATAATAGTTTACAATACTACATACGTTGATAATGCAGTCAAAATAAGATACATGGTGATGATTTTATGAATGCAAAGTTTTCACGAATAAAGCATGTAAGACTCCATGCACATAGCTTGTATAACATATAAGCAAACAGCGAAAGACTTCTAGGAACCTGAGAATAAACATGCTTAAAAGTGTCAACACAAAGGTTGATGAGTTCATAGTTTTAATGTTGCACATAATCTGTATATAAAGGTGGATCACAAGATTTCAGTTGTTTCATCCAGAAATGTTTATCAAAATATTCTACAAGATTGAGCACCCTGGTAACTAAACTTTAACGTCTATATAATAAGTACCCCTGTTTTAACATACATGCAACCAACATGTACAATACACGCAAACCAACGTGTACTAACCTCAAATAGCATACGTCTGTTTTATAGTTTAGGCTAGGGTTTCTATACCTGGAACAGACGGGGATGTCAAGCCCTATGGATCCATATACCACTATTCGCGCCCACCAGTTCTTATAACTGGCAGTTACTAGTTACCAAAGCTAAGGGATTTTCGGTTCAAACTCGGTGTAGAATTTAGTATGTACTTGTATCCATTGCGTTTAAAATAAAGTGCATGTATTCTCAGCCCAAAAATATATATTCCAAAAGCAATTAAAAAGGGAGCAAATGAAACTCACCTTAGCAGCACATAAGATCATTCACCGAAATGTGATCGAAACTCAAAATGCAAAATAACCGTAGATCTCAACCTAGAGAACATATGTTGGTTAATACATGTCTAACAAGCTAGATCTGGTCATAGTGTATCACAATCCTAATGCTCGAGACCGACATACAAAAGTTAACAAAATTCATCAAAAGTCATCTTGTGATGGCCCGCCAAAATCTTTATTGACGCAGCACATCATTCATCGGTTCCATTGCGAGGTTTGCCCTCTATATGATACGTTTTACAAACATTGCATTCATTTCAAAAGACGCGCTTTTTATATAAGAAAGTTTTAAAATCTGTATACATTTTTAAAGCATGTATATAAATGTTTTCGACTTGTGGTGATTTCTACATATAGACAATCCCAATAAATGATAGTTCATAATAATACATCAGTTGAGTAAACAGTCAAAATATAATACATATTAATATTAATGTTTGAATGCAAAGTTTCCTTCAAAAATATGCCATGTAAGACTCCATGCACATAGCAGTTAAACAGCGGAAGCTTCTTTAATACCTGAGAATAAACATACTTTAAAGTTTCAACC
Source organism: Rutidosis leptorrhynchoides (assembly GCF_046630445.1). NCBI lineage: Eukaryota > Viridiplantae > Streptophyta > Magnoliopsida > Asterales > Asteraceae > Rutidosis > Rutidosis leptorrhynchoides. Next base: position 627,307,023 of record NC_092334.1, read on the forward strand.
AAAAAGGTTGGTGAGTTCATAGTTTTATCATAAATAATGATTTTCAATAGTTGTAATAGACCACAAGATTTCAGTTTCATAAATAACCATACACTCGCAAGTGTATAAAAAGCATTCTATAAGTTGTAGGCACCCGGTAACAAGCCTTAACGTTCATGTTATACCCTCTGAAGTACACCGGATCAGGTGCGTTTAAATAACCTCGAAGTACTAAAGCATCCCATAGTCAGGATGGGGTTGGTCAGACCCAATAGATCTATCCTTAGGATTCGCGCCTACCAGTCATACACCAGTAGTTATAGTTACCAAGCCAAGGGGATATTTCTTGTTTAAACCCACGTAGAATTAGTTTTAGTACTTGTGCCTATTTCGTAAAACAGTTATAAAATACGCATGTATTCTCAGCCCAAAAATATATAATGCAAAAGCATTTAAAAAGGGAGCTATGAAAACTCACGTATCAATATTGTGGTTCAAT
>NC_092334.1:627310000-627320000 GCF_046630445.1 Rutidosis leptorrhynchoides
CATAGTTTGCTCAATCCATTTTTCAGTTCCAAATTTATTTTCTAACATACTTTTCTTTATTATCAACTTTTAACTATTAAGACCATCAACAGCTTTGGCTGCTTCATCCGCATTCTCATATATAACGACTCCAATTCATTGATTTTCAATCTGAGGTGCCTTCAAGAATTTTGAATTGGAGTGTTTGAATGCAGGTTGTATCCATTAGTATATGATGGTGGAAGTGAAATCATCGTGAATTATGAATGATACGAATAATATTCTCCTCGGTTTTATGAATAACATTTTGAATTCAAAGTATGGTTTCGAAGGATGTAGGAATTTAAGATTGATGACAATTCTTTAATCTTGACTTGGATTTTGATTTGTCAAAATCAGAATATGTAATTGAATTGGCATGGAAAATGGTTGTCTTGATTTTTGTGAAATGATGTATATTGCTATGAAAGGAGAGAGTATAATTAACGATTGTCGAAACATCAGCGTAACATATTAATGTAAACTTAAGTATTTCTCGGGTATTACCTACCCGTTAAAATAAAATTTCACAAGTAATATTTTGTACAAAAGAATTTCTATTACTGTCTTTATGAAAATATATGTATGTATATTTTCTTCAGATGTAATATGGATTTAATGAGTTAATATTATATTAATCTCATTTGGTTTACGGTTGGAACTAGAAATGAATAATCCCTAAAACTTTAGAGATTACATAATCTTTGCGAAGTATTTCACTAATGTAATTAATACATCATTATTTATTCTTATTGATATTCCTTGGTGAAGGATGTTGATGCTCATGAAATACTTGTGAATTTCGCAAAGTACGAATGATGTTTTCTGGAAAGTTTCGAGTATATCGAAAATGGGAGTGTAAAATCAAACATGTAGTTGAATAATAACTTGGTTTATTATGAAATGGAATTCATTGGTTTGAAACAGAGATTGTAGTTAACTAAGGATGTACATCATAGCATATTAGTAATATGAATTAACCGAGTAGTATCTACCCTTTTTCAATTCATACTTAATAGCTTAGTACGAAAAAATATATTATGGTTTCCAAAATTCATATATATAATATATAAATTCTTTGGAAATAATGAGTTAATACTTCATAACTCGTTATTCCAATATACTCCTCGGTGATTGTGGTGTCGATATCGTCGGTGGTTATGGAGTTGGTGGAGCATGTGGTGCTACAGGTGTTACTGGTGTTGGTGATACTAATGGTGATGCTGGTGGTACTTCTGGTGGCGCTTGTATAACCAATCTAGCTTGTAGATCACACACCATTCTTGTCAGGGTTTCCTCTATCATCTCTATCCATCTACTCTTCTGGTTTATGGTTAGAACTAGAATAAGTAATCTCTAAATTTTTTTAGAAATTACATATTCTCTGCAGAATATTGCTTCAATGAAGTGATGAATCGATACTTCATCATTTGTTGTTGTTGGTACTCCTTGGTACCTATGGTGCGTATGATGTTGATGCTCGAAGTACAGATTTTAGATGTGATATTGAGGTGTGGGATGCGGATGTGGTTGTTGGTGGTGGTAATGATACTGTTGCTGTTGATGATGGTACTGTTGATGTCGGTGATGCTGCTGGTGTTTGTGGTATTGAGGCATCCGATGTGGATGTTGTTAGCGGTACTGGTGTTGTTGATGGTGCTTGTAATCTTTGCACCATATTCTCCAAAGCCGTCACGCGAGCGCGAAGCTCGTTGACTTCTTCTATTAATGATTGTCGGTTCGGACGAGCGGATGAATAAGATTCAGAATTTGGGATAGTATATAATCGTAACGAGATACTCTGGAAATGAGAGAGAAAAGTTTGTTTCGAACAGGTTCGCCGGTAAGTGCTTCAGGTTCTTCGCCAAGAGGTGAATGTGGTGGATGGAAGGGATCACCTTCTTCTTGTCTCCAATGGTTAAGTAGATTACGTACCCATCCCCAATTCATCTAGAATAGATGATGGCTAATTGGTTGATCCATTCCGGTTACGCTGCTTTCGGAGCTCAGGTCGAATTCCATATCAGAATAGCTGTCGGAATCCGAGGAATTTGAACTAGATGCGGGATCCATCTTGTATAATCGGGGAAAGAATTTTTGGTATGAAATAGATTATAGGACTTAGATTTGGTATTCTTTAATACATAATTTACATATGTATATATAATATCAAAATCCCATAAATTATGGAGGAATCTTTGAAAGATGTCAGGTAAAGTTCACAGTAACAGATATGCCAAGATAGGAATTCTTCTATACACTATTTATGCAATAAATGCAGGAAAACGCATCTAGACTTAAGAATGATAAGCATGTAATTTCTGACAAGAAATGATAAGAAAAATTTATAATATGCAGATGCGATCGAAGTCCAGACTCACTAATGCATCCTAACAACTACTGGTTAGACACACTAATGCAAATTCTGGTTCGCTAAGACCAACGCTCTGATGCCAACTGTGATGGCCCGCCAAAATCTCTATTGACGCAGCACATCATTCATCGGTCCCATTGCGAGGTTTGCCCTCTATATGATACGTTTTACTAACATTGCATTCATTTCAAAAGACGCGCTTTCTATATAAAAAAGTTTTAAATTCTGTATACATTTTTAAAGCATGTATATAAATGTTTTTGACTTGTGGTGATTTCTACATATAGACAATCCCAATAAATGATAGTTCATAATAATACATCAGTTGACTAAACAGTCAAAATATAATACATATTAATATTAATGTTTGAATGCAAAGTTTTCTTCAAAAATATGCCATGTAAGACTCCATGCACATAGCAGTTAAACAGCGGAAGCTTCTTTAATACCTGAGAATAAACATGCTTTAAAGTGTCAACCAAAAAGGTTGGTGAGTTCATAGTTTTATCATAAATAATGATTTTCAATAGTTGTAATAGACCACAAGATTTCAGTTTCATAAATAACCATACACTCGCAAGTGTATAAAAAGCATTCTATAAGTTGTAGGCACACGGTAACAAGCCTTAACGTTCATGTTTTACCCTCTAAAGTACACCGGATCAGGTGCGTTTAAATAACCTCGAAGTACTAAAGCATCCCATAGTCAGGATGAGGTTTGTCAGACCCAATAGATCTATCTTTAGGATTCGCGCCTACCAGTCATACACCAGTAGTTATAGTTACCAAGCTAAGGGGATATTTCTTGTTTAAACCCACGTAGAATTAGTTTTAGTACTTGTGCCTATTTCGTAAAACAGTTATAAAATACGCATGTATTCTCAGCCCAAAAATATATAATGCAAAAGCATTTAAAAAGGGAGCTATGAAAACTCACGTATCAATATTGTGGTTCAATATTGTAGGAAAAGTATGTAGACGCAACGGAAATGATAAATGCAAGGTTGGCCTTTGATTCACGAACAATACCCCCGAACATTACCCATACCCTCCTTAGCTATAACCCATTTGAAAACCCGTTTGAAATCACTTGAACATAACCTCATCGTAGTATTTTATGTGTATACTAATAATAATAATACTACTAATAATAATAATAAGATTAATAATAATAATAATATTAATCTTAATAATAATAATAATAATAATAATAATAATAATAATAATAATAATAATAATAATAATAATAATAATAATAATAATAATAAAATTGTGATGATGAATATGATACGGAGTAAATATCTATTTCTATGTGAAAATGAATTGAACGAGAAACTGAAGTTGTGTGAAATTATTGGTGTCGATCATTCATATATATAGATTAATAAAATAATAATATAATAATTTTGAAATAATATATAATAATATAATAATAATCAATAATTCAATATAATAATAAAAAAATTAAAATTTGAAAACGTGTGAATTTAAAAAGTAGCCGCCTTTGTCTCATTCTACCTACAGTTTTCACGGACCGGTATTTCGTACACTGTTGCTAATAATTGACGGGTAAAAATATGGATAAAAATTCTACTTTTTATATTTGTATATATATATATATATATATATATATATATATATATATATATATATATATATATATATATATATATATATATATATATATATATATATATATATATATATATATATATATATATATATATATATATATATATATATATATATATATATATATATATATATATATATATATATATCTATTTTGATCTTAAGCTTTATAAAATTAGTTGTAAAAAGGTTCGTTTATAAAGTTTATAAGCGTAATATGTGTTTTTCTAGTTTTTAACTGGACAAAGATATATAATATAATATAAATTTTAATATAATAATATAATAAATATAATAATATAATAATATTAAAATAAAATATAATAATATAAAAATAAATTTAGAATCAAATTTGAATCGTAAATTTTTAAAAAGTTGTATTTATTAAATACTTCAGGGGTATATTATGTAACTTATAATATAATTAATAATTTCTATCTTTCATGTGAATAGTAAATTAATTAATTTCGTTTCATTTACTATTCAATGAATAGTAAATGAATTAATTTAAATTTAACTATTTAAGCTACACGTTATTATACATTGTGCTTTACAAATTGTACATTTTTAATTTAACTTTTTTTCTTAAAAAAAATTACAAAAATTATATCATAAAAGTAAAATGACTTAATACGTAAAATTTTTAATTTGAAATAGGAACGTTTAATAGTGAATTTTTTTTTATCATTTCATATATAAATATTATAAAATTTAGTTTTCTAGAACTAATTATATTCAAAATCATTTTATTAAGAGGTTATAATAATAGAAATTATTATATCATAAAACGTTTTCATTTAAGAAAGTAAAATCATATATAAATCATGACGAGTTCGAGTTTTAAATTATAGGTTGTTCGTGAATCGTAGGGTAAAGTCCAATGGTTAATTAAATGTATGAAAAAAATATTTTAATGCAACAAATCAATTTGCTTATCTTGTCGGAGTTATCAGAGTTTAAATTTGACCGAAATTTTCGGGTCATGACACATCTCAAAAGTCAACCTGACCCAATATGATCTTTGTTTATTATATTAACATAGTATAAATCTTGATAATTGAACAAATTTATAGTTTATCAAACTCAAAATATTATTTATTTCAGGAGCTATATTATATTTGAATTATCATGGCAATCGAAAATATTTTATTATTTCACATAGTTTTCCCATGCTTGTAAAATCAGATTATAGTGTTTACAAAGCTTTAAAACATGATAAGAAGTTAGCTTTGACAATTGTTCAACAAAACGAGCCGTGCCTTATATAGAAATTCATTTACTCGATTAGTAATATCTAAAAATCCAATTTATCAATCTCATAGACAAGTTGTTTAAATATTAATTTACAGTTTCAAACACAATTTCAATTAACGTCAAACATAATTCAGTTGACCATATCTTTTATTCCGTTCATCGAAATCACGTTATTTCTAAATGAAAAGTTATTAATTTTTCTCCAGCTTTCCAATAACATGCATATCATATACCTTATATCAATAGTATATGTATTAAATTCGTGATTCATCATAAAACTATCTAACGACGAAATTTAGCATACAAGCATGTATAAATATATATACTCGAGCACTAGACATGGATACACTATTAATATATAAAAGATAAGATATGAATACTCACGTATCAATATTGTGATTCAATATTGTAGGAAAGTACGTATACGCAATGGTGATGATAAACACTAGGTTTGACTTGCGAACAATACCCATGAACATTACCCATAACCTCCATAACTATAACCCATAGTTTCCTTAGCTTTGACTCATTTGAAAACTCGGTTTGAAATCATTGAGCAGTACTTCGTCGTAGTATTTTATGTATAATACTAATAATAATAATATTAATACTACTGATAATAATAATAAGATTAATAATAATATTAATCTTAATAATAATAATAATAATATAAATAATATATATATATATATATATATATATATATATATATTTTTATATATCGTGAGAAATAGAGAGTGTGAAAACTGAGCCAGAAGTCGAGCAATTTATAGAACCTGTCCTGCCCCCAGCCCTCATGCGATCGCAAGGGTTTCATGGGCAATGGTCATGCGATCGCATGGCTCCATTGTCCAGCTCACACTTGTTTGTTTTCTTGCTTGTCGAAATATTAATATATTTATATAATATATATATATATAATTTATATTATATATATATATATATATATATTATATTCATGTGCATAGTTGACTTGTAATTTTAGGTCCGATAACTTATACGTTGACGCTCGACTTATGTCCCGGTTCCGGTTTTTCGAACGTCCTTTCGTACTCTTAGAAAATTTGCACTTTACGTTACTCTACGTGTACCTTTATCAATAATTAGACTTAATCATCAATAACTATATTACCCGAAGTGTATCTTGTACGTTCGAGTGTTTTGGTCATTTACGTTTATAAATTAACGTCTTAATATATAATAATATTATTTTAAATCAAAACGTTTTATATCTAAGTTAATATTATATTTTATAACATTTGTAAAATATACATACAATTTCATTTTGAAATAGTGTTTTACTGTAGCAAAATGATTTTTACTGTAGCAAATAGTGGCTTTCGAAAACAATGTAGCTTTTCGGGTACTGTAGCAATTCGAAAATACTGTAGCAAATTAGTGTTTTACTTGTTCATCTTAAACGTTTTAGTTAACTTATCTAAATATTAATCAAATCAATAAATGAATGTTACTATCGTTTACTAAATAACTTGAAATTATATATATGTATATATCTTTATTTAATATACATAAATCAGTTTTTAAATACACATTGCAAGTTATTTATAATTAATTTTAATAATTAATATTCCAACTTATTGTATATATATATATATATATATATATATATATATATATATATATATATATATTTACAAATAGATGTTCGTGAATCTTCGGTCAATAATCAAAGGTTAACTGAATATATAACATTAGTTCAAAAATTTTGAAAATCAAAATTATAGACTTTGCTTATCTTGTCGAAATCATATAAAGATTAAGTTTTAAATTTCGTCGGAAATTTTCGGGTCGTCACATACTTCTCCTGAGATAGCCATAACCTTCTATTCTTCCTATCTCGGGTAATCTGCATTCCCAAAATTTGTTGAGCCTGTCCTAAGTCTTTCATGTCAAAACACTTAGAGAGTTCTTTCTTCAGCTGGTTGATCTTCGTTGCATCTTTCTCTACGATCAAAATATCGTCCACATATAGTAGAAGAGCAATGAAATCTCCTTCAGAAAACTTCTGAATGTAGACACACTCATCTGCTGTAGTTTTCTTGTACCCTTGACTCACCATGCACGAGTCAAACTTCTTGTACCACTGCCTAAGTTCCTACTTTAAACCGTATAAACTTTTCTTCAACTTACATACGAGGTTATCTCCTGAAACCTCAAAACCTTCTGGCCGCTCCATGTAAATTTCTTCATGTAAATCTCCATGAAGAAAAGCTGTCTTTACATCCATCTGTTCAAGCTCCAAGTTCATACTGTGACCAAACCAAGTATGACTCTAATTGAAGTCATCTTGACTACTGGTGAAAATATCTCGTCAAAATCAATCCCTTTCTTCTGTTGGAATCCTTTGACTACAAGTCGTGCTTTGTATTTCACAACTTTTCCACTGGCATCCTTTTTCAGCTTGAACGCCCATTTATTTTTCAGTGCCTTCTTTCCTTATGGAAGTTCTACGATATCATAAGTCTGATTTTTCTGCAGAGAATCCATCTCATCCTGCATTGCGAGCAACCATTTTTCTTTATCCTTATTAGATACTGCTTCATGAAAACTCTCTGGTTCTCCATCTTCAGTTGTAGAAGGTACTCGGATTCCGGATATCTACTCGATGGAATCTGACCTCATTCAGATCTACGAACTTCTGGAATATACTGAGGAGATCTACCATCATCTTCGCCTTGTGATGTTCCTGGAACGTCTGGCAGATGGGGTTGTGGTTCCCCCTGCTCAGCACCGTCATTTTTCTCATTATCTTCTACTTCCGGTATTTCATCTTGCACTGTATGTTCATTTCTCATAAATGATTATGTTGTTGCCTCTGGCACCTGAGCAGCAACATTTGACTTTTGAGATATTGTGGGCTTTTCAATATCTTCTATTGTCTGGCTTTCATGGAATACCACGTCCCTACTTCTGATCACCTTCTTCTCCTTTGGATCCCATAATCTGTATCCAAATTCTTCATCTCCATAGCTTATGAATATGCATGGAGTGGTCCTTGCATCCAGCTTCTGTCTGAGCTCTTTGGATACATGTGCGTATGCCAACATCCAAATACTCTTAAGTGAGAGTATGATGGGTCCTTTCCAGATCAAAGTTTCTCCGGAACTTCAAAATCTAATGGTACTGATGGAGATCGGTTGATCAAGTAACGTGCGGCTCTGACTGCTTCTCCCCAGAATGGATTTGGCAGCTTAGCCATACTGAGCATGCTTCGAACACGTTCCATGATTGTTCGGTTCATTCTTTCTGCTATACCATTGTGTTGAGGGGTACGTAGAACTGTCTTCTCATATCGGATGCCATATGATCTGCAATAGGCATCGAACTGCCTGAAAGAGTATTCACCGCTGTTGTCAGATCGAAGACACTTTAACTTCTTTCCTGTCTCACGTTCTACCATGACATGGAACTGTTTGAAGTAATCAAAAACCTGTTCCTTTATCCGCAAATAATATACCCACACCTTTCGAGAAGCATCATCGATAAACGTTAGAAAGTATTGATTGCTGCCAATTGATTCAACCTCTAAGGGACTGCAAATATCAGAGGGCACCAGACTGAGTAACTCTGATCTTCTCGTTGAAGAGGAATTAAACGAGACTCTATGCTGCTTACCAAACAGACAATGATTGCAAGGATTTAGTGCAGCGTCCTTGTCTACATTTATAAGCTCCTTCTTTATTAGGGTAGACAACCCTTTTTCACTCATGTGACCGAGTCTCTGGTGCAATAAATTTTGTGACGCCTATTTTTCTGCAACATTAAGGCCGTCTGTACAGATCTTCACATGAGTTTTGTATAGTGTGCCACACATGTGTCCTCGAGCGACTATCATAGCGCCTCTTGACAATTTCCATGTGCCTCTACTGAAATGACTATCATAACCCTGTTTGTCAAGAGCTACTACAGAAAGTAGATTCAGCCGAAGATCTGGCACATGGCGGACATCTTTCAGAGTGATTGTGCTCCCAGAACTTGTCTTTATCGTGACATCACCAATTCCGACAATCTCAGCGGAACTGAAATTTCCCATTTTCACAGCTCCAAAGTCACCAGCTTTGTATATTGTGAAGTATTCCTTGTATGGAGTCACGTGGTAGGATGCTGCAGTATCTACCACTCATTTCGTGTCTTCTCGTGAGATGTGAAGGCATGTCTCATCATGGGTTGAACAATAAGCTACATCACCAGTGATAGTAACTAATGTTTTTCCACCCTTATTCTTCGATTGTGAACTGCTCTGACCTTGTTTTTCTTTCAGTCTGTAGCAGTTCTTCTTCATATTGTGACGACCCGGAAAATTCCGACAAAATTTAAACTTTATTCTTATATGGTTTCGACATGATAAGAAAAGTCTATTTAATTGAATCTCAAAAATTATGAACTGTATTCATGTATACATTTGACCTTTGACCATTCCCGACGATTCACGAACAATGGTTTGTAAATAAATATGTATATATATATATATATATATATATATATATATATATATATATATATATATATATATATATATATATATGTAAGTATTTATAATAATTTGAAATTATAAAATATAATTTAAACATTAGAATTAAACAAAACAATATATCAGATAATAAAGATCCATGTATATATATATGTGTGTATATTTATAGATATGATTCTTAAACATAATCAATATTATATATATTAAATTTAAATTATAAGTTAAAATAG